>NC_080726.1:19378204-19678204 GCF_019097595.1 Hemibagrus wyckioides
TATATTTATTTTTCAGTCAGAGAAAGACCCTGTCAGTCAGTTGTGAGTCGAACAGAACACTGTGGAGCTCTCAGGAATATTTTAACCTTTCTGCTAACATCGCATCATGCATGTTTAACAGAGTTGCCCTACACTAGACACAAGCTTCCATTAAAAAAAAAATTTTCAGCCAGGTACTAAAACAAGTCATTGTCCTTTTAGAATGAACATGGTCTAGTGACGAAAATTTGGAAGAAACTTACATGAAAACGGAGATGGTTAGTTTGTGAGCGGTATAAGAATTTCTAGTGAAACGGCGCGATTTTGTGACAAGTTTGTGTATCAGGCAGTGGCTTCAGACTGAAATGGAATGAAATCCAGGTCACAGTGAAGAGGTGTTACTCGCGCTCTCATCCAAAATGCCAATCTGTTTACTGAAAACCACACAGTTTTCTCTCGGATGCTGATTTTTTTCCCCTTGTGGTGCTTTTCTGAAGGCAGTATGTTGGCGATTCTATATAATTCACCATCACTGGAATGATCCCATAATAATTCCCATAAACAGTCCTTTGTAGTATTTTGTTTATAATCACTATTTCTGCCTACATTTTGTTTATAATTATTATATTCATCTGCCTGGGTGTTTTGTTTATCATTACTTTTTGCCTGGGTGTTTTGATTTACATTACTTTTTGCCTGGGTTTTTTGGTTAGCATTACTTTTTGCCTGGGTGTTTTGTTTATCATTACTTTTTGCCTGGGTGTTTTGTTTAGCATTACTTTTTGCCTGGGTGTTTTGTTTAGCATTACTTTTTGCCTGGGTGTTTTGTTTAGCATTACTTTTTGCCTGGGTGTTTTGTTTATCATTTCTTTTTGCCTGGGTGTTTTGTTTAGCATTACTTTTTGCCTGGGTGTTTTGATTTACATTACTTTTTGCCTGGGTGTTTTGTTTATCATTTCTTTTTGCCTGGGTGTTTTGATTTACATTACTTTTTGCCTGGGTGTTTTGATTTACATTACTTTTTGCCTGGGTGTTTTGATTTACATTACTTTTTGCCTGGGTTTTTTGATTTACATTACTTTTTGCCTGGGTGTTTTGATTTACATTACTTTTTGCCTGGGTGTTTTGATTTACATTACTTTTTGCCTGGGTGTTTTGATTTACATTACTTTTTGCCTGGGTGTTTTGTTTATCATTTCTTTTTGCCTGGGTGTTTTGTTTAGCATTACTTTTTGCCTGGGTGTTTTGATTTACATTACTTTTTGCCTGGGTTTTTTGATTTACATTACTTTTTGCCTGGGTGTTTTGATTTACATTACTTTTTGCCTGGGTGTTTTGTTTAGCATTACTTTTTGCCTGGGTGTTTTGATTTACATTACTTTTTGCCTGGGTTTTTTGGTTAGCATTACTTTTTGCCTGGGTGTTTTGATTTACATTACTTTTTGCCTGGGTGTTTTGATTTACATTACTTTTTGCCTGGGTTTTTTGATTTACATTACTTTTTGCCTGGGTGTTTTGATTTACATTACTTTTTGCCTGGGTGTTTTGATTTACATTACTTTTTGCCTGGGTGTTTTGATTTACATTACTTTTTGCCTGGGTGTTTTGTTTATCATTTCTTTTTGCCTGGGTGTTTTGTTTAGCATTACTTTTTGCCTGGGTGTTTTGATTTACATTACTTTTTGCCTGGGTGTTTTGATTTACATTACTTTTTGCCTGGGTGTTTTGATTTACATTACTTTTTGCCTGGGTGTTTTGATTTACATTACTTTTTGCCTGGGTTTTTTGATTTACATTACTTTTTGCCTGGGTTTTTTGATTTACATTACTTTTTGCCTGGGTGTTTTGATTTACATTACTTTTTGCCTGGGTGTTTTGATTTACATTACTTTTTGCCTGGGTGTTTTGATTTACATTACTTTTTGCCTGGGTGTTTTGATTTACATTACTTTTTGCCTGGGTTTTTTGTTTAGCATTACTTTTTGCCTGGGTTTTTTGGTTAGCATTACTTTTTGCCTGGGTGTTTTGATTTACATTACTTTTTGCCTGGGTTTTTTGATTTACATTACTTTTTGCCTGGGTGTTTTGATTTACATTACTTTTTGCCTGGGTGTTTTGATTTACATTACTTTTTGCCTGGGTGTTTTGATTTACATTACTTTTTGCCTGGGTGTTTTGATTTACATTACTTTTTGCCTGGGTTTTTTGGTTAGCATTACTTTTTGCCTGGGTGTTTTGATTTACATTACTTTTTGCCTGGGTTTTTTGGTTATCATTACTTTTTGCCTGGGTGTTTTGTTTATAGTCATTACTTATACATACAAGTATTTTCTCGGTATGTTTTCATTATTTCCACAGAATTTTGTTTATAGTCATTTTCATCTTAGTATTTTGTTTCTATTCATTATTTTTGTGAGTTTTGTTTTCCATTGCTTGTTGTCTGGATATTTTTATTCATAGTCATTATTTTCGTCTTAGTATTTAGTTTATACTCATTTTTGTCTGGGTGTTTTGTTTTTTGTTGCTTTTTGCTCATAAATTTCATTTATAGTCATTATTTCTGCCTGAGTATTTTGTGTATACTCATTTTTGCCTGAGTGTTTTGTTTAGTCATTATATACAAATGCAATATTTTGTCTGTTTTCATTATCTCCACAGTAATTTTTTTATATCCATTGTTTTTGCCTGAGTGTTCTGTTTTTACTCATTATTTTTGTCTGGGTGTTTTGTTTTCCATTGCTTTTTGCCTGGGTATTTTGTTTCCCATTATTATTTCTGTATTTTGTCTGTATTCATTATTTTACTGAAGTAATTTCCTAGCATTATTTTAGCTGGAATATTTTGTTTAAATTCATTATTTTTGTCTGAGTATTTTGTCTGTATTCATTATTTCCACCTCAGAATTTCATCTACATTCATTACTTTCGCTTGAGTATTTTGTTGGCAATCTCACCAAAGTAATTTGCTAGATTTATTTTCTTCTACTTCACTTGAGCATTGTTTTTGTTTTGTTTTTTTTTTAGCAATAAACCACAATATACGGCTTACTGCAATACCAACAGTGTAAAAACAAATATATTATGTAAACCTAAATAGGTCTAAAATGAGCTGTGTGTGTTAGATGCCATGACAGCTGTGATTCATCACACACACACAGACACACATCTGGAGTGTCTAAAACTGTTCAGGATGATCACACACACACACACACACTCATTTATGAATTGTTTTGAGAACTCATTTGCATATTGTGGCCTTCTGCGATCTATCAGTAACGAAAAGGCTGATTAGCAAATGATTCATCATTCATCCTCAACAACTGACTTTCAGAGCTAAAGGAAGAATTCTAGATCTCTCTCTCTCTCTCTCTCTCTCATACACACACACACACAGACACCACCCACTACAGCAAAAAAGTTTAAGTTACAGGATTTCACCTTGAGTTGATTCAGTGGTGATATTTTTTAAAAGTGGACAAAATGTAAAAGTCTGTTTTCAGTTGAATTACAAATTTTTAATACACAAGAAATACCTTAAAACACAGCCCCGGAGCATCTCTACAGTTTCATGAAAATAAAAATTGCCTCCTTGTGAATCTCCTAAGTAGAATGTTTTGTTAAAGCTACCCATTACTCGTGATTGGCTAAGACTCGGGTTAGCTCCGCCCCAAAATAGACAAATCATCAAAACTAAGGGTTAGAAAATATGGGCTCATGAAGCTGTTATTTATTTATTTGTTAACTGCAATATAAAACTTTATCACTCTAGAATTTATATCCAGTACAATCCTTTATAAAGTGCTTTATAAGGTTTAGCTCACATTCAGACCATGCTAGCAGCTTAGCAGTATTTTGAAAAACTAAATCAAAGGATTAAAAATCTAGTTTAAGATATTTTTATCCATCCAGCATGAGGGTGAAGTATGATTTCAGCTATTTGTATAATACGCATCATTTCTAGATTTCAGTAAGGAAAACTTCTTGATTCCAATTAAAGACTAGCAATTGGACCCCCCGGGAGTTTCCTTCTAATTCGAACACTGACTATAGCAACACTGACCTTGTCATGTTATTAGCATCAGCTAATTGGGATCTCATTTTCATTCCCCGTTATGACAGCGAACAGAGCTGATGCAAATCCTGCGCTGAAAAGTGTTGAAATTTGTCTGTGTAACTTGTGGCGTTTGGGGGAAATAAAGAAAAAGACAAAGAGACGATTAAAGCCAGGTCTTTGAACTGCACTCTTTTTTTTAATCTCCCACACTTCCTCCTGGGGAAAATGACGAGACTGGAGGAGTTGGCATGGACATGTAGTATACGTGCCAAGCAAAAGAAATGAAGAGAAATAAATAAGACTGCTAATTAAGACAGATTAAACATGCAGGGTAGATAGGTACTTCTCCATTATATGTGTTGATAAAATTTTCAAAAATCTTATCAATTTGTCAAATTTCCTTTGTCCTCAGATCTGTTGAATATTTATATCACCTTTTATTATGAATAATATACGAAAAGCTCTGCAGGTCTTCTCTCATCTGGAGCCCTTTCTATAGAAACAGCCCTGCTTAGCTATTCCTTTCTGTATTCGGTACAAAGTTCTTCTGAAGGCTTCAGAATACTTAATGTGGAGACGAGGAATTCTGAGAAACGAGCTTACAAGCTCTCACCATCTCCTTTGTTTCAGTACTGCAGGTGGCGCTGTTAAAATTTCAGGACCATTTCTAAAGCTAGAGGAGGAGGAGGATGATGTCTGCAGGAAAGTAGAGACACAGCGCAGTACAGACAGCTGAAATTATTACGAATCGGCGGGAGAAATGCGTATTTTGAGACACAAGTGGGAAATAAATTGAGATTTGATGATGGAAAGATTAGCAGGCTAGCAAAACCAAGGCAATGTTTGCAGTCTGCACTATGAGGCCAAAAGTATGCAGACAGCTAAGCACACCAATTTTAAAATCATGGTGCAAATGGGACACAAATTAGGAGAATTGCGTTGTGTATTCTAGTGACGTCTCTTGTGCAGTAAAAGAAAGAAAGAAACAAACGTGGGGTTGCAAAACTACCAAAACGTAGACATGTGACATATCAAAATGGTCGGCTCAGTGGGGACAATTGCATTAAGGGTATTTTAGTGAAGTCACACATGCAGCAGCCAATAAATAAATAAAAATTGGGATTACAAATCTGCCACAATATAGACATTTGATGTAATAAAAAAGGTCACCTCAATAAGGACACTTTTTATGGGTATTCTAGTGAACTCCTATACACAATAACCACCCAAAATAAGTGGAATGACAAAACAAAACAAAAATAATAAATAATAAAAGAAAAGAAATCTATCTATACCTCTGATTTTCTTTTTTTTTTTAATATTTTGTAAATTTATTTTTCTTCTGTTCTGAACAGCTAATTCCTATTTTTATTGTGACTCGAACACGAACAAAAACTCAAATAAAAGAAACAACTGCCAAATCACATTCCTCATAAACAAATCTTAACTCAGCTGAAAATACCTGATCTGCTTAAAGAAGGAAAAAAAAGGACAGGGAAAAAGAATTCTGTCTTTGCTTTAATACAAATAATAAAATGTCAGGAAGTCCACAGATGAATGATTCTCAAGTATATCATCAATTCCTTCCCAATGAGTCAAGGACATGCGAGCAAATTTTATGCAAAAAAATAAAAATAAAAATAAAATAATAAAATAACAAAATAAAAAATAATAAATAAATAAACCCTGCAACTGTTTCCTTATAAAAACAGGAGTCAGTACAAGACACTGGAATTATTTACAACCTGTGGTCATGTGACGTGTGTAAGAGAAATGCACATCAGCAGAAAAGTGTTATCACTGATATGTCCATTAGTGAGGGATATAAATACCAAGAGACAGGAAAGAGAAACAGAGAGAGAGAGAGAGAGAGAGAGAGAGAGAGAGAGATAGACAGACATACAGACAAAGATAGATAGGCAGAGAAAGTAAAAGAAAAAGGCAGACAGAGACGGACAGAAGGACAGACTAGACTGGTTTCCTGACAGAAAAAGAGACAGAAACAGAGATAGAAAGTGACACACAGAGAGATGGAAAAGAGAGAGAGAGAGAGAAATAAAGGAGCAGACAGAGAAAGAAATAAAGGTTGCCTGTCCCAGAGGAAGAAAGAGAGAGAGAGAGAAGGAAGAAGGCAAAAACAAAGACAGATACAGAGGCAGAGACACATAAAATAAAAGATTGATAGATGCATAGAGAGAGAGAGAGAGACAAAGTGAATCATTAATAAAGGTGAATAAATATTAACTATAAAATCAATATGCTTAGCATCTGTGTGACGTTTCATCACGTCATCTTTTTCTCCGTCAATCAGTAATTCTCCTTGTCTCATCAGTGGCTTTCTCTCTGCACATGTCTCCAGTGTCATCTGTCTATTTCCTGTATCTTACTTCATATGCACCATTTGTGGGTTAGAGAGGTTTATGTTAAAGAGGTTAGGGTTAGTGAAGTTATGGTTATCAATGCTAGGATTAGTGTGGTTGAGGATATGGTTTGTAGGTTTATAGTTACTGTGGTTAGGGTTAATCAGGTTTTAGTTAGTGAGGTTACAGTTACTGAGGTTAGGGCTAGCATTAGTGGGATTATGGTTGATGAGGTTAAGTTTTGCTGCACATATGAATTACGTATGTGTGTGTTTTTCATCTGCGGCAGTAACGTAGGCAGTTTCTGAGAAGGTCATTAACAGGAAAGTAAATCCATTCAAAGCAGATAAGAAGCACTGATCTATTACACACACACACACAACCCAATAAAGTAAACGGAGCCCTGGGCCATGGCAGATTAATTCAATACAGCTACCATGTAGGTCAGCATAATCTCTGTTGGGATGGCAGCATGAATAGGTCACAACACACACACACACACACACAACACAGAAACTGTAATATGTGATGGAGATGAACCTCAGCATAATTCAAGCCAGCTAATGCTTTATAGCGGTTTTACACACACACGCACACATAAACACAAACACACAATAATGGGGTGGAATTAAAACACTCATTCCAGGAGTGCTACCTTGTGCTCCACTTAACTTGATGCTGCATCTCACACACACATGCACACACACAAACAAAAGCAATTCTCCAAAATGCCAAAACTAGGTGTGAAAAGACACATGTACACACACACACACACACACACACACAACAGTGTCTGCAGATTGCACAGCTTCTTCTTCTGGCTTGGTGAGTGTCGCCGTGGTAACTCCAGTGGCAGTTGGTCTCATTAGCCACTAACAATAGACATAAATGTTATTCATTTGCATTCAGCATAAAAATATTTACAATAAAAGTGATTTCTGCTCTTAACGCAAGTTTGGAGCTTTCAGAGAATGTTTGCAGGTTGCGTTCCTGATAAGCTTCCAATTTCAGTTCGAGTTTCAAATCTGTGTTTGTTTGGATCTGATCTCGGGGTAGTGTTAGTTAGTCATGAGGATTATATGTGTGGATGATTCTAAAGAGAATTTCATGCCAGTGTACAGACTGGGTGAGGTTCTGGATTTAGGGTTCAGGTAAATGGGATAGGAATTTTTAAAAGATATTTAGACCTGGGGGATTTTGAAAATGATTTTAAGGTGTGTTTGGCTCTAAGGTTGGAGCTTGGCATGTTTGGTGATTCTGGAAATAGTTTGGATCTGACAGCATGGTGAAACTTTGGGATCAGATTTCGGGCTCTGTTTGGGTTTGATTTTGTTTTGGTATTTGATTTTAGATGACTGGGTGATTTTGATATCATGCTGTGATTTTAGGTTGTGTTTGGGTTTGATTTTGTGTTGCTTTTGGGTCAGAGTTCAGCCTGTTCTTGGATTTGATTTCAGGTGGTGATTGGAGAGGTAGCGAATCCAGACAGTGTTTAAGGTTGATATTAGTTGCCATTTGGTTCGGTTTCAGGCAGTGTCTAGCTCTGATTTCAGTCTGTGTTTGGGTCAGATTTAAAGTTGTCTGTATCTGATTTCAGGTCCTGTGTGGGTCTGGTTTCTGATCCGGGTGAGGGAGGGATTGTCTTTCTGTTTAGGCAGTAATTCTGTGAGCTTGTGATATGTCTTTGGGGTGATTTTGAGGGATTATCATCTTGAAAACATGTCTTTGAAAGTTACTTGCAATTCAGTCTTTTCCTAACTCCAGGACCCTGCCCGTTTCTCACTCCGCCTTATCCCTCTCTTTTGCTCTGCCCTTTCTTTCACCTCCCCTTTTTCTCGATTTCCTCCCCTCCTTGCTCTGTCATTCATTCAGAGCTGTCTAATAGCATTATGCTGCTCCCGCTTTTCAGTAAATCAGATTTGGGCCTGGCGGCGCTCATCTCTGCACTCCTGCTTCTCACAGTCGCATATGAGACATGGCGCAAGGCTTATTGGGATTGATCTGATCCAATCCATGGCCACATTCAATCAGACGCCCCAGGCTGTGCATTTCCGTCCCCTCCTCCCTTCGGCCGTCCGTGTCCCAGACTTCTGACCTAGTTGTGCAGAAAACAGCTCAGTTCCATCCTAGGCATCAATTCATATTGGGGACAATCAGTTGCACTGAAAACTAGGAGTGAAGAAAAAGCATCAGATGATGTAAAACTGTCCAAAACAAAATCATGGCTTCTTTAAGAGAATGAGATTAATTTTAACTTATTTTCTTAGGAATCACTGAAACATTATATAATACACTCCAGAGTCTGTGGATACCCATTTCATCACAATCCATGGTCAAATGTGCTTGTTGAACATCCCCATTCCAGTTTTAGTCCCTGTCCACTCTTGCAAATCTTTCGGTTCAGCCAGCAGTTCATCCCAAATGTTTTCATGGTGGTTGAGTCAGAGTCAGGGCTCAAGTTCTTCTAGTCCATCCTTGGCGAGCCATGTCTTCAAGGAGTTGGCTTTGACCAAGGGGCATAGTCATGCTGGAACAGGATTGGGACCTTTATGATGCAAGTGAAATTGTAACACTCCAGCATAGAAAGATATTCTAGACAACTGTGTGCTTCCAAATTTGTAGGAACAGTTTGCAAAAGAACCAGATGTGAGGGTATGAGGGTCAAGGGTGCACATACACTGTACTTTGTTTTTGCACCATTTTGGACATTAAAATGGTTTCCATGCTGCATTATTCTGCCTTTAGGGCCAAATAATCTCCCCCCATACTGCACAGCCTTGTTAGAATTGGACGACTCGGTAAGGGAGGGCTCCGAAAAGGAAGATCCGGATTACTGTGGATGACAGCAGTGATAAATAAAAGCATGATGGATTAGTGGTTTGAGGCTGAGATCAGACTCCTACACCCACTTCACTGGGACGTTAAATCCTCCTAGCAATAAGCTGCACCATAACCATGGGAAGGAAACATCTACCCCCTACCAACCTCCCCAAATCATGCAACATCATCCTGCACTGTCCCATAGAAAAGCAAAGTTATCTCTCTACACCGATAGACAATACTAGAGCAAGTTAATGAGGTGTTTGGATTGGATTTCATTCCCACAGAATTATTGGCAAAGAAGTAAGGCTTGGACAGAAGTTTTGTCTTCAAAGCAAACCTCAGATCTATATTAATACCTTTATTCTAAAACTTTCAGTTCTATAGTCACTTCCTATTCAGTTAAGTTCATCTAAATGGATTACAAATGTGTGTAATTTAGAATAGTTAGAAAAAGTCTCTGATGTCAGTCCAGTGTCAATCTTTACAACATTTAGTGGTAAAGCTCTTGCGCAGGTCTCAGGACCTCAGTGGTTACGCTTCGAGGTTTCTCACTTTCTTGTTTTTTTTGTCTCATTAAGTTCAAGAAAGTAAAAGAAGTGAAGCTAGTGAAGGGAAAGGAGGGTAAAGTGATAACTGAAACTTATTTTGTGGAAAATAACAAAAAAAAAAAAATACAACTACCGTACAAAAAGTGGTTAATATAGTAATAAAAACAATAAAAAAAGGTTCATAACGTATTGCAAAAAGCACACATTATGTAACCGATCTACAGCTGCACTATTGTCAGAGCTGATTTTATAGGAAATCAATCAACACCACTAACACTGTAGCATTGTCCAGTTCATCGGCAGACAAAATTGCACAATTATTACAGTTCGAAATACATCAGCAGCATGTCAGAGAACTAGCAAGACTTCACAAAGTTCGTCTGTTGAATCTGCATATTTATTCGTTCATTTCTGAAACATTAATGACGAACAGGTGGAAGCAATGATGATGGTAAGCAGGTGGGCCGGCGGCTCAGTGGCTCGGCTCGGGGGTGGGAAGAGGTGTATATATGCTACGATATGCTTTCTGCGATGATTCCTGAATAGTCCAACAAGGGAAGCGAGCTCAAAAAAACAGACAGAAAATCACACTTCTGGAGCCACTGGTTTTATCCACTGGATTTGGATCACTCTCCATCAGTGGCGGGAAAGCATTTTGAGAGTCTAATTTGAGGTATGGAAAGGTTTCTTCCTTCACTAGGTGTGGCAATCACGCATGTAATTGGACCCTTGAATCTGTTTGGAGGTTAATCTAGCTTTGTTGTTTTTACCAAGTTTCAGTAACAACATTAGGGCAGACATTCGAAGTGTCCTGGGCATCTCTCCAATGTAAACAGAGATTAATTTCCGCCTTGAGCATCTAAACAACACGCCTCTCCTAAAAGATAAGCAAACAAGTAAAGAAATAAATACTGTCACGATGAAAAATGCCAGAAGCTTTCCTGGTTTCATCCTATCTCTCTCGTGCTATCTCTATTTCTTTATCTTCCTCTGTGTATATATATTACAAATTCACTTCTTCCTCCCCTTCCTCCATTCTCTGCTTCTCCTTCCCCTCTATATTCCAGGATAAGGCTTCATAAACATTTCCCATAATACCCTTGCCTGCACAGGCACAAGACCCACTGAAGATAATACAATCCGTTTCAAGTCGAGTCCATAAAGTATTACGAGTCTATAAAGTGGAGATTAATCGTCTGTTTGTCGTATTGATTACACAAGGAGTCAACACACGACATACTCTGTTACCCCTGCAGCAAAAAAAGGAAAAAAAAAAAACAGCAAATGAGCTGCTTTTGAAGGATTAGTAAAACTGCTGTGTTGTGAACGAGTCTGGAGTTAATCGGGAAGATGACGGGTCATTAACTTCCAGATAATCATGCCATCAGCAGGAGAACCGCATCACGCCACAATCGGCGAATTCTGCCACCGTCTTCACTATTCCTTGACACCGGAGTCACGTGCATACGAGAGTACATCTTTTGTACCTTTAGTGCGTGTCTTTTAAGGTGCATGTAGTGTAGGTTTCTTCAAGCTTGACTCTAAAAGTACAATATATACACCTTGAGGATACATTTTCCTTGACAGTCCTCCAAGTTCCATTGTTAACTTCCAAAGTACTGGACATTTATATTGTGCTAATAAAAACTATAATTTACAGGATGTTCTAGTTTCCTTGCAATTCTACATAAACATACAAGAAATTTGAACCTAGAACCTGGCAGACATTTCAATGAATTTTTGTTAAAAGGCTTTGGTCATTTTGTTTACACAGTTAACAGAAAACTCATCACCATGTTTAAAATCATTCAAAATGTTTGTTTCGTCAATGTACGGTTAAAGGCTTTTGCGGATTACCCACAATGCCATTCTTCCTGCCGATACCTCGGTACTGAGCCCTAATTTCTTCTCTATCTAAAGCCACTGATGCAGCAGTCTGTTCTTCTCTATCTAAACACACTGATGCCCTTAGTCTATCTTGCACTCTGCTCAAGCAGATCAACATCCAATGCTTCGGCTTTCAAGCAAAAACTATTGTCACCTCATTGACACATATCATCTCACAGATTGCCAACTAGCGGAGTCTCTGATATCAGTCAGCGTTGTATCGCTGGAACTCAACTTGGGAGTCCAGTGTTTGCAGCTTCCGCATTGAATTTCTCCTTCATTTGGAAAATCTCATTCAAATGGAAAATGGGGAGTTCGAATAGAAGCTATTGCTCTTTTGCTTTTCAGAGCCAACAGTGAAACTGTTCTCTCTCTTTCTCTCTCTCTTGCTCTCCCTCTCTCACGTTCAGGTCTGTAATAATGATCACCTTGCAAAATTACTCTTCTCTTAAACTGCATTTAGCCTCCAGAGAGTTCAGCTTGTCTCAGCTTTTCATTAGCGTGACTACAGAGGCAGAGCTGTGTGTGTGAGATGGCCATGACCGAGTGAACACCGCTGTAGTGTGTTTGCAGCAGCTTTTTAAGCACATGTTTCATCACACTGCAATGCCATTTGGTTTTGTGAATGCTCCCTCACCTCAATGCACTTTACCCTTTTTTTTTTTTTTTTTCAAATTACCATTTTAATTGGAATGCTCCTCCAAAGATATTAGATATATTTCTCAAACTGTATGGCACGAACATAGATTGTAACGCATGGCGGGAAAGATGGGGATGTGCAAAGATTAAATTAATCCAGAAACAGATAAACAGCTTACAAGGACATTAGAGGACAAGATTGGTAAAAGTTTGATATCTGATATTCTTGACTTTGGAGAGTAATATTCATCACAGAGTATGATCAGCGTCTACGATCTCCTCAGATAGGTTCCTCATTCCTTGTGATTAAGGGTCGAGATCTGCGATATCGTCCCCCTTTGCGGTCAGGATGGATTTTGTCTCGCTAGTTTTTTTTTTTTGGTGTTGGTTGCAACGAGGGGTCTGGTGGATTTTGTCACTAAACAAGACCAAGAACTACCTTCTTTCATAGTAGATGTGGAATACTTAGAACAAATCACATGTTCAACAAGACTGTTGCCTCATGACATTTTATTTTGAACAGTGAAACACAAACTTTCTACAAAGATGTGATCCTGTGCCCTTTTACAGACCAGCAACAATCAGTTACAAGGCTCTTTTTCCCAGCCTACAGAAATGTGAATAGCCATTCAGAATGCAACCATCAAGATCTTGTAGGCTGTGGCCTGAAAGTGATCACCTTTTAAAGTGCAGGGTCATCTATGTTATGGTACCTCTTGAGCAAAGAGAGTTAAGGGCCTTGATCAAGGGCCCAACAGTTACCTTCTTATTAGTAACCCAATCCCACCTTAATCACTGCCCCATGTAATTGTGGTTCTGTGGCCTGTAGGTAGGGCATCTGATGCTGAGACTAAGATAGATCTGTTTCTGAGCATCTCGGAATGCTGAAACAGCTTAATTATCAAAAGTGCACAGCTTGACAGCAGGAGGGAGGCATGTTCACTTCAGTGTGATTGATTGTGATGAGCATTTCCTCTGAAACCCAGCAGATTGAGATGCGCGCTAGGAGCCAAAATGGCGGACTTTCAGAACCAACATTTGGGATGTGATTCTTAGCAGGTGCTCTGGTGTAAAAACAACAAGCCAAGGTGGAATCACAACAGGAATCACTCGACAGCATGTACTTGTTCTGAGAAGGTACAAAAAGTTAATTTTTAAGAAGTACATGAAGAAGTACAAGTACATGCATGTCAAGTTTTTGTCCATTTATAGTTACCCTTACAAGATTCTACTACAAAGAAGAAAAGCATTGTCCTTTATCCCAATTGGAGTGTTTGTAGCTGCTAGAAGGTCAGAAGATGACCCTGAATTGTCTTGTATATTACACTAAGTTGCTGAGTCAATGACACAGAAGTTCAAGCCAAAAGATCCAGTATGTTAGACCATCTCGTGACCTTCAGCAGAGCCTGGTGGACGGTCTCCAGCAAGTGGTTGTAAAAATCCTAACATGGCTGTCAGTAAAGTTTTCTGGAAAAGTCCCTTTGGGAGTCACCGTTGCTAAACCTCTCTGAATCCTCTGCGGTCGCAGGTGGAAGAAGCTCTGCCAAGTCGAGAGTGGGATGAGAGAGGGTGACAATAACACTCAATTAGAGAACTGCAGGGGTGTAGTCAGACAGAGAGGTGGTGGAGAAGCAAAAAAGGGAAGAAAAGAAAGAGCACAGAAGGCGAGAGCTATTCCTGAAATATCTTGGGATTTATAGGATAATGACGGCTATCCATCGTGACTGATTTCGCTTGTTTATTCACCATACTGAAACTGTATACACTTGCAACTGAGAATATCCGTTATTTTCGAGCAGAGAGTTGACAGGAAATAAGAGAACTGAAAATGCTGATTGGTCTATAAACTCTGGAAAGGGATGCAGTCTGCATTTTTGTAGAGCTCAGTGGTTAATGTGTTGGACTAGGAAGGTTATGAGTTCAAATCCCAGGACCACCAAGCTGCCACTGCTGGGCCATTGAGCAAGACCCTTAACCCTCAAATACTGAGTTGTATAAATGAGATAAATGTAAGTTGCTCTAGAAAAAATGCAGTAAATGTAAATGAGTATAACATGATTAGCAAGTACTGTTACCTGTTTATAGTTTCCTCTCTAGCTTTGATCTTTAATTCTGATAGAAAGTGGCAACACTGCATACTCCCAGGACTAGAAAGGAGGTGTTGATGTTGAAATTCAATCCAAGGTTCAGGGCTTGTTTAACCCACCTGCTTAGCGATCGCATCCAATCATTTCAAGATGAGCAACAGCATTTCTTCATTAGCTACACATGTGCGTTTCTAACACAGCGTGATGGATAATTCTACAGATCTGCCGCTGTCACTGGGGGATTACACCGACACAGACACGCTAGAAGGAGTCTACCGCGGCTTTTGAACTGCCACAGTCTATTAGACACACACTTACACTCAAGAACACACAAAATAACTATATTGCAATGTAAAAAAAATATCTAACTGGTCTAACTTCCTGAAAATGGAAGACACATGTAATTGATTCTCTTACAACAAAGAAGATTAGATACATATTCATAATAGTCAATAGTTTTTTATGGTATATACCACTTCCTGTAGTACGTACATCTTATGAGTGAGTGACCGAAATGTGTGATATGTGTGAAATGTGGGTCTAGCTATGGGCATGCAGCAAATGCAACTCACACCTCCTCTGCCGAAGGACTGCAGAAGATCCATTTAGGCCTCTGTTGAGCCAGAACATTACGTAAATTCGTAGAATCTGGGGTTTACAGCTGACTGATCCAGCTTTAAATGCTTCAAGCATCCTCTCTCTCTCTCTCTCTCTTTCACTCACACAATTACAGATCCTGTAGAAACTGAGTCACCACAAAAAGAATTAAACAAAAAATACATTTCCACTGAAGTCATTCGAGTCACTCCGTGCCCACAAGAGGTCACAAAATGATGAGTTGAAGCACATAGACAATATAAATACATCTTTGTATTAGAATGAATTCATCGCTAATATGTACAGACAGAACTGAAACGATATTCTCGAGATGACATGACCTCAATCTGCGCACACCATGTGTTTTCCGCCAGTCTATTTTATAAATAACCTTGTTAATACAGTTACTTTGAGTCAGATGCTAGAATAAGTGTTTTGTTCTTTTAGCATGAAAAAGCTTCAACCGACTCGTCCATTCATTCGACAGAAAATGGAAAATTACAAAAAGTGAAGAATACTAAAAACACTCAATAAATTGATAGATAATTATGACATCTAGCATTCGTCTTATTTGTCCAAATTTCCAGAACACACATTTTTTCAGCGCTACAGCTCTGTGCTTTTGGTGTAATTCAACAAAATAAGCAAATAAACAAACACCTCCCAACATTTGATTCTCTTTCTGAAGTCCATTCAGAGTCAAACTGCTCCCACAATGCATTCAAACAGCGAGGTTCATTTCAAAATGAACCGATAACACCTCGCTCGATGCCCTTGGACCTGAGCGTGATAGCTGTGTTCTCACCTGATTAAAGAAGTGCACACAAGGGGTAGAACACACCAAGGTTCTATTTACACAAGCTAAACACTGCAGATGTGAAAGCATCTCATAACGCAGGCCTGACCTGGGATTAGGTCAAATGAAAGAGCCACAGATTAGAGATTATCTAAGCTCCAGATGTGAGAATGAAAGAAAAAAGGCCACACACACACTCACATAGTGTATATTTAAAATCACCCCTTCGTTCCTGCCATTGCTTTTTCCCCCCAATAGCCTGCACTAATCCTCCCAAAACGCTTCGCCTAAAATTAAAGTGCTCCTAATCGCATCATTTTCATTAGCACCGTTTTGTGTGCGTGTCTAATTGAGCTGTATGGAGCCGAACTGCCGTGTCATTTGTGTCTCCGCCGTGTTCACAAAACCAATCGATTTCCCCCATGAAAGTGATGCTTTTGCAGCTAGACAGGGTGCGATAACGACGGCTGTATTTTTATCTGCGTTTCCCTGCTGATCAGGGACGATAGCGACTGTGGCAACACTCAGTCACGAGGATGATGCAGTTCACAGATTGTGCTTTGCTTTTATTCGCAAACAATACCAACCTCATAGCTCAATATGACCTGTGTGTTCCTTTTTTTAAACCTTTTGGAAAGGCTAATATCCAGCTTTATTTGGTTTAAAGGTGATAAACAGAACACAAAAAAGCCTGTAATACCTGGTATTATCTAACTAAGAGCCTAGAATGAAATAGCCCATGGTGCCACTGTTTAACTGTTTTAATCTGACAAAATGTGGCCAATAAGCAAAAGACGTGAGAAAGCATTCATTTGAAGCCACAATTGAATTTACGCGATTATTCAGATCATTCCGTCTTATGCCTTTTCATGATCCAGACACACAGAGGCACAATTGCTGTCATTATGGTGCAGTTTAAAATGTCAGCACCGTAGGCCAGATTTATGAAAAGCAGGCCGTTATGATTAAAACCTGAAACTTATAAAACAGCTCAGGTACTGCTGGGAATAAGAGATTGACACCGTAATTCTACTGAGCATCGTTAATATCTTTAGACAATTACCCCCATTTGCCAGTCACAATCACAATAATAACCAGACAAATGATTCTATTTGACGGTATATAGAGCAATAATTTGTTGGCTAGATGTGACAGAAATGCAACGTGCGCACGTGGCATTGAGTGAATGAACGCTTTGAAATCCTCTTTGCCGTAGTCGGTCACAGCTGACAGGATAACCACAGGGCTTTATAATCCACTTAACCCTGCTGGAACCAAGCAAAAAGCCTCAGCTCTGCTTTCATAAGTCACACACTCGTCACTAATTTCAGGCCAGTTCTGGTCATTTCTTTTCCATGGTTAAAGCTACAAAATGTGTTCTTCAACTGCAGCATCATTGTCTTGATTAGACCAATTGATCTACAGGTTTGATGCAAATATTAAGTCTGGAACTAAACCATGATCCTGTGCAGGACTGTTGATGAGGTTTGGAATCAGAAGTGCCTAATTAACAAGATTAGTGGTAACTCTTCTGGAGGACAGACACTCCAGAATTTGAAGGTGACTGGAATTCCAGAAGTAGAAATCGAGCTAAAATCTATGATTGCAAAATAAGCTAAACTCAGATCTTCAGCTGTAGAATATGATCTGAACTCAAACCTTCATGAGGGGAAGAAGAGATCAACTCATGTTTTTATTATTTGTTACTGAGATCTCCATCATTACAAAATGAGATAAACTTATTTATATTAATCTTCAAAACTATAAATGAAGCTTAACTCAGATTCTCTAGGATTACAAAATGTGCTAAATTCAGATCACAAGAAGAAGAGGAGGAACTCAAATCCCCATAATTAGGTATCCAGAAACAGATGAATTAAACTTAATATTGCCATGAGGGAAGGCACAACCCCAAGTTCCAGGAAGTCTCGGCGAGATGTCCAGGATGTGGGTGGAATCAGAAGAACCAGATTAGAAGGTGGGGGCATACTAGATTTAGGTACAGTACAATGTGGGTTGGAAACAAATTTGTCCTTCAGGTAGAGGTTTAGAACATTGACCTCCAGGTGGAGATTTGGTGGCCACTATAACAAAGCCGTAACATCCATCTTAGAAAAACTAAACAGATCAAAAGGTGGAATCAACCATATTTTCATTCTGATTAAGATGTCAGTATTTACACTATATCCAGCCATTGAGGAGGATTTTGCCAAGTTCCCAGAATAATTCACTAGAACACTGGATGTGCAGCCAGTGTAATAATGCTAATCTCAGGCACTTGCAAAATGTGTTGAGAGAAGATGAATTTATAGAGTTGGTGTTAAATGAATGTTTTCTAATTTGTATCCCAGAGGGATCACCCACTCCAACATGCCAGACTAAACTTGCTAATTAACAAGTGAAATGAATCAGGTGTGTTGGTGCAGGGAAAGAACTAAACAATTCAGTTCCCTACACTAAACTCTGAACAAAAAAAAGTTCTTTGTGGCTTCATATCTATCTAAATATATTATAAATTATAAGGTTATTTTTTATGTATTTCTGCTATTGTAGGATTACACATGGATATATCTGCAGGCTTTTATTTTGCAAAACAGGAGGCAGAATAGATATTTGATTGGAGACCAAGATGAAATGATTAATCAAGGGGAATCAGGTCCTGCTTGGACAGTGCTTTAAGGTTTCACCTTTATGGCCAAGTGAAGAACCCTTATAGGTAATACATTTAACCATGTTTATTATGAGTGTATTAGGGGTCTCTGATAAAAGTTCATCAGGCTAGAAGGTGCAATTTCTTAACAAATATTAGGACAAATGGTAGAAGTAAGACTAGTCGAGTGAAGTTTGTTAATAACTAGGGCTCTCCAATCTCATTACAGGTAATAACATTAACCAAACACATTCCACCAGAGGGACTACTGAATAACCTTTAAGGGTTCTAGATTTGATCTCTTTGTCCTAGAACTTAATAGGGGTGGTAATGCCTGTGAGAAGTTGTCAGAAATTAAAGAGTGGCTTCAACAAAGGGACTTGATCCCCGACAAACAAATTTAGCTACAAATATACCATATATTTATTGAAATGGTAGATCAGTCCATTGAAGGGAAATGTAAAACTTTTTGCTGGTTACTATGTAAGGATTACCTCCTTATCGGTTTTAATACTGACTAAAAAACTATCTATAACTGGAGATCCAGTATTTGAAATGCTCCGTTTACGCAGGGTTTCATTTGTTTAATCTTTCAGGGCATGCATATTTATGTTTCCAATCACTCCAGTGTATTCCAAAGGTTGCAGTCAGGATTCTGACTTGACCTGCCTAAAATATTTATGAAAAAAAAACCTGATCTGTGCCAAACTTTTTTTTTTGGAGATTTAAGTTTCTTTCAAAAATACCAAACATTTGTGCCTACTGTTTTCTTACGAACTCTTTCCACAGTTCGGGGTCAGGGTTACTACTCAGGAGATCAGAGTTCAAGAACCGGCTTGGGCAAGCTGCCGCTGCTAGGCCCTCAAGCAAATGCCCTACCCCTCTTTCGCTTCACAAGTGCCATACTGTGGCTGAATTCATTGGTCAGCCACTACCAAACAAAAAAAAATCTATGGACTTGAAAATGCTTACTCTATGTGCATATTTGCTTTTGTTTTTTGATAGATTCTGCAATATTCCCTGCATGACCAGAGCAACTCTACAGTCCCACTGCCACAGGAAGGTTTATTCCTGATTGGTGGGAAATACTATGGACTGTGGATTATTAACAAATGCATACAACTTTCTGAACTGTACTTTTTACCCCAAGGTTCATCACTAGTTTAATGGTTCTGCTGAATTTGCATGTAATGTCCTTGTACTCATTATGGTTGGATGTGTACTTTTAGGAAGAACAGCAGCATATTTGTTTTTGTAATAAACTTTTATAAGTCTCAATGTTATTTGTAAGTTTCTGTCTTTCTGTGGCCCAAAATGGAATCAACAGAAACTATTCAATATTTTAGGAAGACCAGGTCAGATTCCTGACCTCAAACCCACTGAAATGTACCACCATGAGCCAAAGCATGACATAACAAAACAAAGCATGATCTGAATGTTTTGTGTAGACCAAGATTTCTTCTGTGCACTCTGTCTAGAGGAAGGTCTTTAGAAATCTGTTTGTAGCCTCGTCCAGCCCTCTGAGCAACTTCTGAGTGCCTCTGACCTTTATTTTGATTGAACCATTGGACTTGAGCAGAATTCTTGTGTTAAGGTCGAGGTGCAGAACAAACCAGGATTAGAATTAGGTAGGCATACATGGGTCCAATAATCTGCTTTTTGTTTGGCCGATATTCTGGAAATTTGTTGATGCTTTGTGCCCATACCATAGCTCAGCATTATTCAACAGAAACTTGTAACTATCCAATTACCTACACACCTCTTAATAAGCAGAGACAGTCTGGGACAACAGTTACCTTTTACCCAGTAATTTTATACCTTTTATATAAGGAGCAATGGTGACTCAAATGGCTGAGGTTATGGGTGGTTAATCTGAAGGTTGGGGTTCAAGACACAGCACTGTCAAGCCCTTGGGGCCTTGAGTGAGGCCCTTAACCCTCTGCTCCAGGGGCGATGTATCATGGCTGACCCAGTGCTTCCTAACAAGCTGGGTTATGTGAAAAATAGAATTTTACTGTGCTGCACCATGTGTGATACACAAAGGCTTCTTTTTCTTCTAGTGGATAGCTCATGGCTATAATCAAGTCATTTATCTTTTAGGATCCTTAGCTAGTTCTGCCAGTTGATGACCCGTGAAAAACAAAAAAAGATGTTTTCTCTTTATTATATTACTATTGTAAACCCTTCCTGAAGATCATGGTAGTCAGCCTATTTTGCAGAACCGTGTTCCAAATACAAGTCAATCACTGACTTCCAGCACATCAAATAGCCATAGAGATGTGACAAAACTTGTTCCATCACACCTGGTGTGCGTGACCAATCGGATACGCTCCGCTCAGTCCCAAAGCTAAACAGCGGTGGATCCAGATGTCAGGGTGGAACTCGAGACGGCTGTGATCGACACCACTGACTCGCAGCTGTGGTTCTCTGACGGTGCCAGTCACTGAAAACGATCCACAGCACACCAAATACAAATTAGCTTGAGAGCCGCAGCCACTTTGGAAAGTGATACAGTGGCCAGAATCTTCATGGAGGAGTAGTAACAGAATGGAAAAGGATATGTGTTAATCAGGCAGGAAGGCTAAGAGAAGATCGTTGAATCTTGGCAATTAAGAAGAGCAGGCGAGCATGTTGGAGTGGATGGAAGTGTAATGAAGCCCAAAAGCTAATATAATGGCTGACAAAACTCAGCCATTTTATTTCTCTCGCCTAGATCACAAACAGAGGGTGAGTTCACACTTTAAACCTTGTTTCCCAACTTAAAAACCGAGAGTGCAAAATTTGCAAGCACTTATCGCCTAGCATAATACGCGCTTGAATTATCTTGTGTTTGCAACACATCAGGGCTTTGATGTGGAAGAGAAGAGATCTTTGAGTGCAGACCTTCTCAACACTCTTTGAGCAAAGAGGAAAGTGGGGCAACCCACTTCTTGACCCACATCCAGGCTAAATTTCCCTCTTTAATCAAAGAACAGACAAGGGTACAAGCCAGAAGAGCGCACAACCATACACACATACACACACAGAGAAAGGAAAGCCAGAACAGAACAGATCCATCAGACGGATGTTATAATTACACCGACACGGCAGTGCCTCCCGATTACCCGGCCGCAATTACAGCACCTGCCTTCAACTTGCGAGCCATGATTAAACCGAAAATAGGTCCTTAATCCAAAGCGAATCCAGTTTTTCGAATGTGCACTTCTGAAAATATTGATTTGATGAATAACTACCCTAGCATTTGGGAAGGAATGAGATGACCAGACAAGCACTGCTGAGAGGGGAAAAAAAAACTATTGAAAAGTGTGGCCATGGCAGTGGAAATGAATGTATGTGTGTGTGTGTGTGTGTGTGTGTGTGTGTGTAAGAGAGAGAAAAGAGGTTTCAACCTGTCAGTATCAATTCCGTTCAATCAACTTGAAGAACCCAAATGAGGGCTAAGACCACCTGATCCCTGGCCACTGAAGCTCCATGTGCAAAAACTGCTCTAGTGGGGTTTCTACCCACCTGCTGTTGTCTGGATTTTAAAAACCTGAATGAACCTGAATTTTTTTTTAATATATCACAGCAAACGACAATTTTACGTTTGGCTGTGTTGTGAAAGCGGATAAATCGATAACAATATATTTGATGAAGTCATAATGTTCTCTTTCAGGGTACAAAAATATAAAAAGGTCCATGGTAAATAGACCCTTAACTGACATTATCCACATTTATGTTTAAATGTGGATGGGGCAGGGCTTCCAGGGTGTCAGTTAATATCAGAATGCTCAAACCACCCACAAAACTGCCAATCATTCCACATTAATATGACGATTGGTTTGTTTGCTAGTTATACTGTGTATTTTTAAGCAGTGGCGTACTTCTTTGGGAAATCATGAAGACATTCATCGATAAGAAACAAATTTCCAGGAAGTCACCAAACAATGCCCAATGCTAAACCCAAGCTACCAAAAGACCTTGTAAACAGTTACAGAAACTTACTCCATGCTAATGATACATTTACAAACAAAAATAATTCCTGTTTAGAGCTGGAATCAGCTGCTGGAATCATGTTTTATCTCGTTCACTAAAAATCTAAATATTTAAGTGACCCATTACAAAAGACCTAACTTGTTGCTAACCTTCCTGACACATCTAAGCTGCAGTATGTGACTACAACTTGAAGGAAACCAGGATTTTGTTCCTCCGGTCTTCTAGTCGATGAATCCGCTTCACTCGCCGGATTTTCCTGTGAGATACTGCTCTTATCTATGCTTTATCTCTCCTCCAGCATGCTGTCTTTCCATCCTGTACCTCTTGTCCACTTCACTTTTTCTCTGCTCTCATCGCTTCCATCTTCATCTATTTCTTTTCCTGTCCATCTTTTCCTGTCCTCATTCTCTACCTTTTGCTTATTTCTCCTTCTTTCTTCACTCTTCCTCATCTCATGCTATTTATTTTTTTCCTTTTTTTCTTTTCTCTCCTCTTCACTCCATCATTTCTTGCCTACTTTCTTTCCTCCAGCTTCCATTTCTCTACTTTCCATTTCCTCTTTCCTTCATGTGGTAATTTTTCCATCTTTTTTTCATCCGTTTCATTTCAAAATACTAATTGCCATGCTAATAACTAATTAGCCTATGCTCTGGGCTAGATATTCCTATGCCCTGTGTCCTCTCCTAATTTCATTCTCCATGTCATCTTCTCTCCATTTTCATCTACTCCTCTCACTTTATCTCTTTTTTTTTTTATCCTTTGCGCTACATCATTTTCTCCTTCTCACTCCATCACCCACCATCTTTTTTCATCTAACGTCTCATTTTCTATCTATATTCTACCCATCCTTTCTTCTCCTTGTAGTCTTCTCTTCTCTCTCCACTTGTCCTCTGATCCCTCTTCCCCAGCGCCTCTTTTCAAAGCGAATCCACTCATTCATAGTCTCTCTTTCCCCTGAGACATGCCTCTCATCTCAGCTCATCCTTCCCTCTTCCCTCCTCTCAGTCTCTCGCTCGCTGCCTAATGTGCACCATTACCCTGTTACGTCACGTTAAACTAAAACGGGATTAAAGCTTAATTACACCTACCCACGCTCCAATTACCCACAATGCACCAGCTGAAACTCCCACAAGTGGTGCAAAATTCACCTGTACTATAACAGACAGCATAATATCTGATAAGTAGAGGAGCAAGTTTTTAAACGGTAAATTATGGTTTTAAATTATGTCTGATTGCAACAGGCATCTTTTCTTTCGTGAATCCTTTTTGTACTTTTATGTTCATTTTTTGAAGACTTTATTTCTTCCTTGTTTAGCCAGAGGGAATACTTTGAAGCTTTGAAAATCCTCTAATTCAGCTACAACCTGACATAATTTCGATTAAAAAAAACAATGATTTTGTTGTTTGACTAAGCGATTCATTGATTCGTTCGACAAAGTGATTATTTGATTTGTGATTAATGAATCAATTACGATTTTGATTCAATGTGATTCAATGTTCAGTGATTCAATATTTGACCCTGCTACATTGCAATGATATGATTTGTGATTAATTTCTTCCTATGTTAGATAAGTGAGCAGAATCTGAGCTGATGCCCAATTCACGATAGACAAATCACCTTGTTTTTGAAACAAACTGAAATATTTATTATACATTTTCAAAAAATCCTCAAATGATACTGAATCATCTCTAATCATTAGTTCATGACTCATTTTGGTCAATGGCTTTTTGTTCCTGCTGCAATAAACCAGTCCCATAATAAACAGCCCTGATTCTGATTCAGTCTGGTCTGCATCTGATTAAAATAGTTCTGATATTAGACAGAGATTAGAGCCATGTTTTGAAGCAGATGCTGGAGCACCTCCGTGTTTTAATGGGTTGTTTTTGGAGATTCAGTCAGGATTTCAAAGATTCAGATGTTTTTGGTTTTCATATCATCAATATCATTGATGAAAGCTTTATTTCTTGTGCAGTTATTTCTTTGAAAACGTTAAAAGCAAAGGAAGATAACTATGAAGCTGAACACACTGACTGGACTCCTGACATTCTCATTATTATAGGAATGACATTATTTTGGACAATAAAATTTGTTTTGCACACTCAAACTTGAATCTATCATATTTTTCAATTCAAAGATATTCTAAAGCAAGGAAGGAAAACATACAAATGAATTCAAGCAGAAGATAAAAATGATTTGTGCATGTAAGTAGGAAAATGAAAGATTTTTTCTCTAATTCCCACGAGGTACCATGTAGGTATACAGTGCTGTAAATCTATCATGTTAACTAAATAATCAAATTGTTCAGGGGAAAATAAAATAAAAATATTAAAGCTCATTGCGGTTGTTTTTCTCTGAACGCTCTTGCTTTAGAATGCTAAGACGAGAAGGTTCCTGTTTTTCCTCCAGTTCTCAGCCCTGACACACCTGCTCCTGATCATTAGCATCCTCCAGCCTTCCCCCGGCTGCTGCGGTGAGTTTTGCAGCTGGAACAGAATGAAAATGTGAAATTCGGTCCTCTAGGACTGTGGCGTGATCCTGCGCTCAAGGTTGGTGAGCGTTTTGAAAAGGAAACTCGCTTTAAAAAAAAATAAAACAAGCACTAACTCTAATAAACTAAATAGCAGCAGTGTTTCAGGGTAGGGTATAGTGTTAAAATGCTATCAGGATCTCATCAGGTTACATTTTTTTTAAAATGGAGCAAAATCATCTTGTCGGATGGAGGGAGGTAATGACGGAGCAGTAAAATGGGCAGGTTTTTTTTCTGGTTTTTAAGTGTGTTATGAGAGAAATGAAATTGATTTGAAAGTCTTGCCTGTGCTTGCAGCAGACCATGAGAGGATTACCATGCTGTGGTGTTAAAGCAGGGTGTGTGTGTATGTGTGTGTGTGATTCGCGTTTGTGTCTCTGTACAGACTTTGAATCAGGTCACTCTCTAGCCAAGCCCTGAAGCAATGGATAAGACTGGAAATGCTAACAGGCTGGCTAGCTCACTCCTCTCTCTCTCTCTCTCTCTCTCTCACACACACACACACACACACACATACACACACACACACACAAATGGCCACAGATGGCTCCGAGTGCTGGAAGGACAAGCGTCCTCTGTAGCCGAGTGTGACACCGAGCCTGAATGCTTAATCCACTGCATTGAGGATCCAGTCAGGAACCGTTGTAATTTTGAATCAACTGCAGCAACGAATGGTATAGAAACGCATGAACAATGTCCACAACAACAACAACAACAACTGAGATGTCAAGCCAAACCTTTTTAAACAATCTGCAAATCTGACTTTATTTAAAAACAGCAATTAATAACGAACACTTTCACCACTGAACCTATAGCATGCATGTGTAAAGGCTGCACAATACCTGAAAAAGAAATGACTTATTTATTTTTTTGGCTTAAATAAAATCAGACATCCTGATTCTCACTCATGATTCTTTGCCTCACTGAACGGTGAACCGAATTCAGAATCTGTTCTATTTTTTAGCCTCCGAGGTTGCCAGATTTCAACAACGGGGATTAGTCTTTTATTTATTCAGAACATCATTACGGAACAGCGAACGGGAAAACAAGGAACTGATTATAGAATTTCAAAGCAAAATCTTGTTTGAGAGAAATGATGACATTTTCAAGCTTGATCACAGGAAACACTGAAACACTGAGCATTACCACTCTTTTACTGGGTATTTCAAATAAGATAGATTTGATTGTTACAAAATGAAATATTGGTATCAGAATTTTATTAGAATTGTTTTTTTTTTATTTCTTCAAGCTTTTAAAGACAACTCCAAAACATCATTGTGAAGCTTCTCAGCAGTTCCATACTGGGCTTTTACTTCACTTTTAATCAATATTATCAAGTTTTCATGGATGCAACAAGACAATAAAGAAAAAAGTTAAAAGACCCTCCTGAACATTCAGCCAACCCAAATTCAGTTTCTGAGTAATGATCTTGCTCTGACCCTGGAAACGAGCTGAAATTGAAAGCATTATATTGAATTAGAGGATCATTTAAACAATAAAAAGCTTCACACGTTTTTCTGGAATCAGGCCCAGGTTATTATTTTCCGCATTCTCTCCTTCACATTTTTAAAAAAATTTTTTTTTGCAAAACTCTTGTGTGTGTGTTTGTGTGTGATTTAAAAAAATAAAAATAAAAATAAAAAAAGTGAATGTGATAGTCGTAGCATATGGTGACTTTCGACGCCAGTATCAAGATGCAGTCAAGGCCATGTCGTATATTAGATAAAGCGTGTACGATCTCAGCATCTCATTAACCGCTGCCATCAACGGAAGGCAGATGGGTGAATTTTCCATCTCGCCATGCTCGAAAGCTAATAAATATCTTTTAGAATCTAATTGGATGCAGCATTAACCTCTAGTGCTGTTATATATATATATATATATATATATATATATATATATACATAAAAACTCTGTATTAAACAAGTTCAAAATTTCAGTCTGTGCCTCTACAAACACGCCCTACTTAAGGGATTCGGGTCAATTTTCAAGTTGCCCCAACCATTTTTCACGCTCATCACACTGAAAGATGCTCCATCTGTTTGTCTTTTTCGTTGCTCTGAACAGATTTGCAGTGCGTCTGATTTTGGGGTTGCTCCAATTTTTTCCCCATGAAGTAAAGTCTATCTCATAATATATAGCAACACGGCGACTAGATTAACAGCGATCTCAAAGTGATTTAGGTGTAATGAACAAGCTGATAGCGCCTTCCCTCCCGTGCTACACGGATCTATTCGGCTGATGCATTACAACAAGCCCCTGGCATGTAAAATTAATCGTGTCGCGCCAAACTTCAGCCCGCAACATTTGCTGCAGCACAAAGCAAATTAATCATCGCCGCCTCGCCGGGCAGCAGCAGGAGGCCGCCTGTTTAGAATACAGCATGCAGTTGGGGGGGCAATAACATTTGCACAAAATTAGGGGAAATAAACTTGTGTGTCTTGGCTTGTATGACAACAGGACCTGCACCACTTGTTACGGTGTCCTGAGAGGACACAGGTTCGGGAAGGAAGCGTTCATGAAAATATTGAGCAAAAATAGAGAGGGAGGGGGGAGAGAGAGAGAGAGAGAGAGAGAGAAGAGTGATTCCCACAGCCTTTGGATCTTTATTTAACGTACACCGTCACGACGGGATGCTTAAGGAAAAAAGAGGGGTGGAAAAAAAACCCAGCCAAAAACAGAAACTGCATCAGAAGCAAACCTGAACCTGAGTTGCGTCTGTATGACGCAATTTCAGAGACATCCCATATTCCCACAAGAGTAAAGAAAACACCAGGAAGTTAAACGGGTGATTCCACGAATGCGGTGAATTTCTAGCTTTTGAACATGTTTTTATGTTTTTATATCTCATTTTAATAAGCCTTCTTTTGTCCATATTGATCTTTTAGTTGAAGTTGTCCTACTGAATGAAAACTTCCTGGGCAAATGTGCAAAAGTCTCACAAACCTTGCAAAATTTATTCGAAGTGGTTGATAAATGCGAATCCGCCCCAGTTATCCAAATATTTATAGCGCAAAGTAGTGAAAACAATAAACGAAGTCGAGAAAGCATCTCCTAATCAAAGCATGTGCTAAAAACGTCCAGTAATGCAGCTCAGCCAATGCAGCAGTAGAATAGACTCATATAGAGACACTCATAGTGACAAAGTGACCAGATTTTGAACGAGAGCTGGTGATTTCCAGAAACATGAGCGACTGCGAGCGTTAGTGACAGGATGTGGGCGTGTCCAAAAAGTTGAGAAAAGTTGAATTTTATGCAAAAATGAAGTGATTCGGTGCAGCAACTACCAATGGGAGTAAAAACATTAGACAAACAGCAAACCTTCCTCCTGAATGTTTTATTTTAGCGACAAGAAAACAGATTTGGAATGCTAGTTACTATGGCGACCAGTAGTAGGAACTTCTTAGTACAGCGACAAATCGCAGCACGTGTGAACATTGATGAACTCCTTGAATTTTAGAGGGCACCATTACCTTTGCAATAATTTAACTGCTACTGGTCTTTATCTTAATTTGTGGATTTGCTTCGAGTCATTAACATTGAACTACAACTTTTGACAAAATATTGATTAAACTGCTGTGTTTTAGAAATAAAGAAGCTAAATGACACATTTGTTTCGAAAATCATAGTAACTCATCAACGAAGCTGACCATTAGAGGCAAATCATGTTATATAGAAATTTACTTGCATACTGGAGTGAAAAGTAGGATACTTTTTTTTTTCTTTCAAGAACTAACTGGATTTTTGTTTGTCACATTTCTCATAGAAATGATTTAAGAAATTTTTCTCTTAAACGACTATAAGATTCGAAAGCAGATTTTTAAAATATTATTATAATTTTTTTCTACAATGTTCTTTCAAAGTGAACTCATCAGTCAGTATCAATACACAAGACTTTCTTCTTCCATCTTCAAGAAATTTTCAAATAATTTCGAAAAGATTTTTCACAGTGAAGATTTTCAACTAAGGGCTGATAGAGATTTTTCTTAAGCTAAAAGGGATAACAAAAGGAAGGCACAGGAGTGATTCACACAAAGGAAAAGATTTTTTTTTTTTAGTTTTAATAATGTAAAGTGTGAATAGATTGAGCTAGCACAGGCAAAAGGGTTCTTTTTTTGTTGTATGTTTTATTAATGTTTTAGTGATTTATCTGAAAGATACAGATTTGCATGAATCAGACATTCGGCTAAAAAGATTCGTTTTTACGTTTACGTCTGCGAAACAGTTCGTTCTGTTCTTTAGTTGCTTGAGCGGATTTCATTCACTCGAGATGCTAAATTGGTTCCATCTAATCGAAGCCAAGCGTGGATCGGGAAATGAGTGATGCGTGCCTCGTTCCATTAGCACTCAGCCGAGAGAGATTCCTAAACTCAGGCCTTCGTGGCAGCCGTCATTTACAATTCCAAACAGAAAGCCTTTACAACAAATGAGTTTTTCATAGTGCTGAAGCAGGAGCTGCTCCAATCACAGAGCAGATCAGCTCTAACGCTCACTGCATAATAATAATAATAATAATAATAATAATAATAATAATAATAATAATAATAAATATCGCAACTTTTGTCTATTTAAAAATGCAGTGAGAAAAAAATCTAAAAAGTAAAACAAATATAAGAAAAAAGATAATATAAAATATTAAATAAATAATAGCAATTAAAGGAAAAATAAACAAAATCCAAAAATATATCATTCATACATAATCTATTAATATAATTAAAAGCAAAAGTGTATCATATTAGTATTAATCCAAATGTTGTAATAATAATAATAATGATTATATTTTAGATTTACTTATATAATATTTATGTAATTACATTTTTTAAAACCTTTTTATAGTACCCTTTTATCCAGGTATAAATGCAGCACCAGTAAAATAAAAAAACAAACAAACCAAAAAAAAAACAATATTCAAAGTAATTGAAACTTAATACATAATAGCAATATCTTTCAAGATTCCTGCCTGAATCACCACACACACACACACACATCCCTAGCAGAGTGAAATGGAGACGAAAATCCAATCTGTACCTGTATTTAATTTAACGTAACGATGTAGAGCTTAATTTTATTTGAGCTCTGTGGGGAACGAAACAAACAAACAAGGTCGGAGTTCAAATTCAATTTCTACTTGAAAATATCAATATCACCACAATCTGTTCAACACACACAGACACACACACAAAGAAAAATACGAGGGGGGGGGGCAGTCCTGCATCTGATGTATGTATCATTGACACACCATCATTTCTCACTTAAAGATCAGGGAAAAAAAGCTCTGAAAACAGCATGAAATATTCAAAACACTCCATGTTGTCCTGTTTGAGATAATTAATCAACAACGGGTGTGGTGTGTAGGAGCTACTGATACTTTTTCAATGTTTAACAGCAAAATATTTATTTATCTTAATCCCCAGCAATCTGTCAACATTTACAGTATTTTTTTTTTAAAGACACTTTCCCTATCCATTTTTATTTACGTTATGCTGCAGAACAACTCTGAAACAGTCCTACTGTGACAAAAACAACTTGTCAGGTGAAGCAAGAAAGCATACAAAACTTACAGCTTTACCTTTAACTGTTACAAATCTCTGACACTAGAGACACTTTCCCGAATTTTTTTCACCATATCAACAATCACACATTTTATTTTTTGAGCTGGTTCTGCAGCTCCTGTAGCTGGAAATGTACACAAGAATTCCTTGATTCTGAACTGAAGTGACTCAGACAAACTTTTATTAAACTCTCACACAAACAAACACCACTTCTTATCCACTCAGATACCATCCTTGTTAGTGAGGCTATACTAAAGCGGCCCAAAACCTGACCCATGACCCGCAGCGTTTCCCCGACTCTTTAGTCCTGTTGAAGATCGTCAAACATAAAACTAATAATGCTGTGACTGAAACCTGTGGATTAACCTTCTCTAAGTGTGGAACACATGAGCGCCGGAGCCTGGGGTGTTCCCACAAAGCCAGTTCACCTCGTTCTTGACAAGTGTTGAGATGAAAACAGGAGACCTTGCCTTAACCCTGAGAATGGAGGAAAAGAAAAAAAATGTGGAGGGGGAACAAAGTCAGTTTTTGCGAGCGCTCAAATTTAGCCAGTGTTTGATGAGGTGTTGATGTGACGGCTTAGGAGAAAATCACTCCCACACATACACACACTCACTCACTCTCTGGGAACTGTTTTGTCTTCCCATCACATACAGTCTTTCCTTAAAAATACTTAACGTGAGAAAAAGTGTAAAGAACGAGTGAAAGAATTGACCCAGGGGGCAGAACAGTTGACGTGTCATTAATGTTTTAATAAACTTATGTCATTTTTCCGGCACGTTCCCTCTCTCCCTTTTCTCTCTGTGCTGCCAGCGGCACCCACCATGTGTTAGAAAGCAATTAAAATTATTGAAGTGTGGGGGGAAAAGCCCTATAAAACCCCTCGGAGCTGAAGCCGGCACTGATGCTCACGCTGACGCTGCTGCTTCGATTGAATGAACAGACAGTCGTGAGGCCCGGAATCCTCGTGTCCTAAAGTAGCATGCGGTTTCTGAGACTCCATCTGAACATGTCAGCGTGTCTCCCGAAAATAAACAAAAAAAAAAAAACCCAAGATGAACACCACAAGGGTTTAGAGGGACATGTGAAGTGTCCTAAATCACCAAGGACTTCTCTTCATCTGAGCTAAACACCACTCCAGACTGTAGCGTATATCACGGTGCTGTTGAATTCCAGATTCTGATTGGTCACCGGTGCAAATGTAGGTATAGACTAATGCAGAATTACACAGTGAAGCATGGTGGTGGGAGCATCATGTTCATAGCTGCTTCTCTGAGTAATCCTTGCTTTAGTGGACAGCCTCCTCTAGCCAGAATGACGTCTGAATTGTTTGAATGACCTTCATCATGATGCTGTATATTCATGTATATATATATATGACTCCTGAACAATCTCTGGGATCTTCCAGGAACATGTCTGCTACATTTGAGATCATGTGATTAATTATTATTTACACACACCACCACTTAATTATTGACTCCATTGAATTCCATGCAACTGTTTGCACTAGAATTAATTTAGGGGGTGTATACTTATGCAAATGCACACAAACTCATGCTTTAATATTAGTGATATTGAAATCGGGGGGCATATACTTATGCAAGGTAAGCTTTTTTGTACGATAACAGGAATGAAAATCAACATTTTGAACAACAATTCTTCTTGTTGATTATTTTCCCATATTCGCAAACACACTTTTTTTTTTTTTTTAATTTCTTAACCTGATAAAACCAAACACTGTTTGTTATTTGTAAAGCAAATGATAATTCCGCTAATCTGCATCAGCGACAGCGTTCTGGCTTTGTCGCTGAGTAAGGACACGAACGTGACAGAAAGCTTTCTCAGCACAAGCAGGGAAAAATTGCTTTCCGCCGGATGTTTAGAATTCCGACAGCTCGCATTCGCTCCTCATTTTGTCCGTGTTTGTTGTTTCATTTGTTATGGAAATAAGCATCGGGTGCTGAATGTGTTGCTTTTGTACATGATTTGGAATTTCCTGGTCTGAAAATTGAGAAGTAGATTTCAGATTTACTTTTAGTTCAGTCTTGAATGCGCAGGAAGGAAAAAAATGATGGTGAAATTTTGTTCTGAAATAAAATATATCTTCTGACTGATTACAATGACATTAATATCATGAACAATTATGTCCTTGATCACTAGATTAAAATATCTTTATACATAAAATATCTTTAAGATGTTTAGGATTAAAATATCTTTAAAAAAAAACAACAACTTCTGTTTCGACAGAAAAAATTTGTGAAAAAAAAACTATTTTGTGTCCGATTTACCCTGTATTTAAGACATTTGGCTAAATAATTACATTTTGTCAACAAAGGTATCCTTTGTCCAACAAATGAGGATGAACAAATAATTACTATTTTGAGGTAGAAATGTCTTAAAGTGTCATAATATGTTGTGTCATATCCTCAAGCAAATCAAAAATTATTTGATATTTTTTTTTATGAAATGCAAGTACCTTTTATTAAAAAAAAGTAGTACACATTAAAATTTCTATTAGAAAAAAGCAAACAAAATCATGTCCAATTCTAAACACAAAAACATATCCAAACATTTGCACAATAAACACAGAGATAATGGCATTGCAAATTTCACGTGACAATTTGACTTGATAATGGAACAAAACCTTTAGATTTTGGACATGCCTACCCCCCTGGCGCTAACACAACCTCTAGAGACCGATCTTGCAAATTGCAAACCTTTTACTATTTTTTATTGTCAGCTTCATAAAACTCAAAGTGCTGTTATGACTTTCTGCTGTGAATGTTACTTACAACTGCATTGTGAACATAAATAAACTTGCAAAGTTTAAAATAAAATTTTTAACAATCTCTTTCTTACATCGGTGCAAAAATTTTTTTTCTTTGAGATTTCTTTGAGATAACGATCTCTTATTTTTTTTTGAGATCATTACTTCAAAGTAGTATGTCTATTTTAGGATAGTAATACATTTTAGATATTACCTTCAAATAATGAGATTATCCCTCATAACATGAATTTTACAAATAATGTATAAATAATGAGACAGTACCCTGACATGATAAAAGATATGATATTTTGAGGCATTATCTTGTTATTTTTCATATTATCTAAAAATAGCATGTAATAGTAGTATAGTAGTAGTCTTTATTTCAAGATATTTCTTTCTTATTTTGAAACATCTTCTTTCAAGATAGTATGAAGTTATTTCTAGGTGTTATCTTTTTATTTCAAAATATTGTCATTATAACAGGGTACTGTCTCATGATTTACAAATAACATGTTAGTATTTCAACATACTATCTTGTTACCTCAAGATATCTTGTTATTTTAAGACATTGTCTCATTATTTCAAAACAATAAGTTGATACTTGAAAGTATTGAGTCATTTAATAAATATTATGTTGTTTCTAGGTATCATCTTGCTATAGCAGAATATCTTATTTTAAGTTATTTCAAAAAAATTACATAATTACTTTGAGATGCACCTATTGTGTTGCTCTCCCTTTTGCTGCCAAAATAGCCCTGACCCATCCAGTCATGGACTCCACTAGATCCCTGAAGGTGTGCTGTGGTATCTGGCACCAAGATGTTAGCAGCAGATCCTTTAAATCCTCTAAGTTGTGTGGGGCCTCCATGGATCGGACTTGTGTGTCCAGCATATCCCACAGATGCTCAATTGGATTGAGATCTGGGGAATTTGGAGGCCAAGTCAACACCTCAAACTCGTTGTTTTGCTCATCAAACCATTCCTGAACCATTTGCGCTTGGTGGCATGGCGCATTATCCTGCTGAAAGAGGACACAGCCATCAGGGAATACGGTTTCCATGAAAGGGTGTATATGGTCTGTGACAATGCTAAGGTAGGTGGTACGTGTCAAAGTAACATCCTCATGGATGGGAGAACCCAAGGTTTCCCAGCAGAACATTGCCCAAAGCATGACACTGCCTCTGCCGGCTTGCCTTCTTCTCATCGTGGTGCACAGGGTTCAGCATGGGCACCCTGACTGGTCTGTGGCTATGCAGTCCCATACGCAACAAATTGCAATGCACTGTGTATTCTGACACCTTTCTATCAGAACCAGCAATCTGAGCAACAGTAGCTCGTCTGTTGGATCAGATCACATGGGCTAGCCTTCACTCCTCACATGCATCAATGAGCCCTGGCCACCCACTGTTCACTGTTCATCACTGTTCCTTCCTTGGACCACTTTTGATATATAGTGACCACTGCAGGCCTGGAACACCCCACAAGAGCTGCAGTTTTGGAGATGCTCTGATCCAGTCTTCTAGCCATCACAATTTGGTCTTTCGTCAAACTCGCTCAAATCCTTATGCTTGTCCATTTTTCCTGCTTCTTGCTGCCTAATATATCCCACCCACTAACAGGTGCCATGATGAGGAGATAATCAGTCTCATTCACTTCACCTCTCAGTGCTCATAATGTTATGGCTGATCGATGTATTGCCTCAGTATTAATAAATATATGCTGTTTTGAGGTATTATCTCATTATTTGAAGCTATCTTGTTATTTTAAGATGTTCTCATTATTTCAAAACAGTATGTCTACTTTGAGATATCTCATTATTTCTAAAAGCTATTTCAACATACTTTCATTATATCAAGATCTTACAGCAAGGTATTATCTAGTTATTACAAATTATTATTATTATTATTATTATTATTATTATGTGGTGGTATCATCTCTTTTTTAAATTAGTACATCCTGGTCTTTTAATGCATTGTCTTATTTCAAGATATTATTTTATTATTTTCAAGAATATTATTATCTGAATATGTCAGTATTTTTGACTCAATATTCCATTTAGACTCAATTTATGGATAAAATCTTGATATTTTGATATTTATGACATACTGTCTTGTTATGTTTGACCACAAATAAGATTATTTTATTGAATATTAGCGTAGAATATTTATTTTGTATGTAGTTTGTCAAAAAGAAGGGAGGCCAGATGTTGCTTTGGCAGAATTCGGTGCAAGTCTAACGATTGCTAATTGGCTTCAACATGTTCAGTAGAAAGTAAGAAATCGTGTTAATGATAATAATAATAATAATAATATGAATATGAATAAACACATTCCTGACTCCTTGGAAACAAACAACGATTCAGAAAAGCTACTACATTTTAATACACAGTACTCACATTTCTCTACATCTCCTAGCACTGTTTATAAAATCGGAGCAGACACATGCCGCAGACAGACAGCATGAGATTTCCACCGTAGCCCGAGGCTGATGGAACAGGGTCTAGCGGACTCCTCCAGGCCACCGTACACAACATCCCGGCCTCACACAGACTCTCATCGCTCATTTTAATCATCGCCGATGCTTCTCATGAATACAGAAACGTACCCTGAGGCTGTGCGGGGCCTCCAAATCGAGTTGAACAAAACCTCTAAAGGTCTGGAGAATTACAATTCGCTACGTGGAGGAATGTCAAAACCTTTGAGAGAGAGTGAGAGAGAGAAAGAGAGAGAGCGAGCGGGCGAGGACACCGAAACACCTCGAACCCGTCTCTCATACTAACCCAACAGGTTTCATTAGCATCACAATGGCAAAGGCTAATCCTCCGCAAGTAGTGCCTGAGAACTTTGATAAACAGACTACCGATTAGCACTCGCTGAGGTGTTCAAGTTGCCTGCGTTTCGAATGCTAATGCCATGCAATATTAGCATTAGCTAGATACAGAAAATATTCTAATACTGAAGTTTTATCTTGACATGATAAATTAGGAAGATAAAATTATATCATAACTGTTCTCATAAACCTAGACTGTAGAATCAATGTTATTCAATCATCATGGCGGGTGCTAACTTTCTAAATTCGCTGAATGGTGCTAACTCTGCTTGTTGTTATAAGTTAAGCTGTTCATAGGAGGGAAGATGAAATTCTTTCTACTTGGATGAATTCACATGAAAAAAGCAGCTAGAGCTAGCTAAACGTCTTGGGCCTCATCCACGAAGCCAGAATTTGTTCGCAACTTGCATCATTCATACAAACGAGCAATATTTTTAGCTTAAAAAGAAAAAAGACTACTGTTTTTGGTTTGATTAAATCAATCTCTGAAAACTTTTTCTTTTTGGTGACAAATGTAACAAAAACATTTTCTTTTTCTTCTTTATTTGTTTAATACAGTAATTTTGGATAATTCTTGCAAATACTGTCATATTTTGGAAAAAAAAAAATTTTTTTTTTTTTGGAAAACCAGTTTAACCCAGGAAACCCATTTCAATTCAAATGGACAATAAATCAGAAGGCTTGATATCTTAGTTTAATAACTTAGTAGTCTGTATAATAATTTTGACGTAGATTTACGCCATCTTTAGGTAATGCTTGCTGTCGAAATAGCGTTAGGCAGTCGTTCAATTAAACCCTGAACCAGAAAAAAGAAAAAAGATGATGAATGAAAGCAGCATTTCAGTCAAGTGGCTGTTTTACACAAAAAAGGCGTCTCGTGAACGATGAACCGTTGAAAGTCCTGAGAAAAGCAAACGAGCAGCTGAGGACTGACAGAAAGTCGCAGAATTGCGAGAAATCAGTCACATGAGCTCACACTTCATTCACCCACACACACACACACACACACACACACCTGCACACACTAGTGACAACACCAGAAAACCATTTAACGAGACACTTGTAATAAAATTACCTGCAGACAATCACTTAAAGCAAATAATCTACCATCTTTTCAACAGCAAATGGATGGTACCATAGGTTCGAAGACAAGCCACTGGCTGGCTAGCAGTTTAGTGTGCAAAAGTTAGCACACCCATCCCCACTATTTTAGTAAAAAAAAATGTTTAAAAACAAACAAACAAACAAAAAAAACCTGAGCCAATTGATCATTTTACTCTCCTTTAACTTCTCTTTCCATTGTTCTATCATTCTTTTCCTGAGTTAAAATATTTTTTTTAGCTCACCTGTGATTTGATTTTTTTTCTAAAGTTTGCAGTCACATTTTTTATTCCATATCATTCATTAAAACTTAAAGACAGCTTTATTAATCAGCCTCATAATCAGCTTCTCACAGGGACATTTTTTTAAATTATAGCTTTTCATTTGCCACAGTGACCTGATTTCTTATTAAAGAACAACAAAGTAGAACTCTTACCTGTAATAAACTGCAGTTTTATCACACACTTGTGCACATGGTATACGTGTTATTTTATTAACGTTTATTTCAAATCAAACATTTATGTATAGAAAAAATGAAATGTTTAGCAACTATTAATAAATTGTGCAAGAAACTATTTTAGTGTCTACATTCGAACAAAAAAGGATAAGTGCTAATCTTTTTTTCCCCTCCCAGAATGCAGTTACAGAGGATTCACAGAAAGAAAGGGGAAAAAAAGAATTTCTTTTTGTGTTTTACTGGAACTTCGTAGAGAAGACATGTGGGTGTATCCTGAAGAAAGACAGCCAATAGAAAACAGTTTGAAAGGAGCTAAAATTAAAAAATAAATAAATAAATATGAAAGAATGTCAGTTTTATCATGACTATATTGGTCTCGAGGTTTGATTTTAAGAAGGCAGGCTCTGACATCTGGCAGAGTTTGAAGAGTTATGTCAAGAAGAGACGTGCAAAGTTTGGCGAATTTTGCAGAGTTAGAGTAAGAATGCAGAGGTCAGTATTAAACCTGGAAAGAATCAGAAGCATGTTTAGTGGGAATTGGACAAATTTGGCTGAATATTTGTGTGTGTGTGTGGTGGGGTGGGGTGTGGGGGGTGTGGGTTTTGAGGGAACCCAGATGAAACCAACAAAGACACGTTCCTAGCACTAATGAAGTAACGTTGTTAAAACCCACCATCTCACAATTGACCTTGAAGGAATCAGAAGATCTTTGTTGGTGGGAATTGGCCAGGCACAAATTATTTTAAATTTGTGGGGTGAAGCAGGTGTTTTTGAGAGGAGGAAGGAACTTGGAGAACCCAGAAGAAACCCACATGGACATGGTAATTGAACTGGTTTTTGTTCCTAGCACTAATGAGAGAACATCAGAACTTGAAGGAATCACAAGCACCTGCTGTGTACAAATTGACCAAAACCAAAATATATAAAAATTTATGGGGCAGGGGATGAGTGGGGATGTTTTCTTTGACGTGAAGAAACCGGAAAAACCATAAGAAACCCACATGGACACTGAGAAGTTTTTATTCCTAGCACTAATGAAGGAACATCTTCAAAACCGAACCAACTCATCATGCTATAAATGGATTTCTTCTTTATTATATCCTGATGGACTTGAACAAACCTGGCTGAGAAAGCTTATCGTGTTCCTCATAAACAAATGAGTTCTGCAAATGAAGCTCTTCCTCATATGGTGGATCTACAATCTGTCATCCGCCGATGTAATGAGAATCACCTCAGCCAGAATTCAGAATTCATGCCAGGAGTTCTTTGCTCCAGTCCTTGGGGTGGAGATCCATGTGCTCTGTGCACATTTAAGTATTTAACAGCTCTGCGCTCGGCTGTTCCTGCTCTAATGATCATTATCAAGTTCTCAAGAGGTCTAGCTGACGTGTTGGCAGTCAAGAAATGATGATTTTTTTTTTTTTACATTAAGTAACTCAATGTGAGTGGAAAAAGTTACAGTTAAGGTTCTAGGTAGAGTTAGAGTTTGTACAATTTTCCATTTCTAATGAAGCGCTCAGCATGACTGACCCAGGGCCTAGTTATACCCAATGGATTTACTGGAGTGGCAAGAGGGGCAGGCCAAACAATAGCATTCTGGGTACAATCGCCTGACTATGTTCCCCATAAGACAAAAATATCACACAAATAAAGCTAAATTATGATTTGTTAACATCTTTAGAGTATTAAGGTCAAGTTTCAGTAGCTAGCAGTAGCTAAAAAGTAACTGAAACAAAATATATGCTTCCAAATAATAAAATAATAATAATAAAAAAAATGAAGGCCAGGAAGTAGTTTTAACTCGCTAAAATTAGAAATTTCCCAGAAATGTTGTAGTGGCCGTTCTAGTATTGCTAGACAAATGCTTAAAACTAGCTGGAAACAAATTTAAAAAATATGAATCTTGGCCATTAAATCGAGTCACAAATTTGTCATGGTGCATAGCTTCAGAAACTGGAAGCCAGTGATACATGGAGCTTTAACATTGAATCAAAAACAGAAAAAAAACCTCAAAGGAAAACATCAAATATTTGAAAGTTGTAGAAATTGGGGGAATTTCAAAAGTGGAAATGTGTCATTCTTGCTTTGTGAAGAAATGTTCTCATAAACCTACACTGTAGAATCAATGTTATTCAATCATCACGGCTGAAGTTAACATTTTAAATTCGCTGAATTGTGCTAACTCTAGTTGATAAGTTAAGGTCATTGGAGGAAAGATGAAATTCTTTCTACCTGGATGAATTCACATGAAAAATGCAGCTAGAGCTAACTAAACTTCTTGGGTTTCATCAACGAAGCCAAGATTTGTCCGCAACTTGCATCATTCATACGTTCATGTGACTTGACATTTCAAATTTGTGCTTTTAAACTTCAAATTTAAAAGGTTCAAAACATGCAATGCTAAATTTTCATCTAAAAAGACAAGTCCTAAATTCTAAAAAAAAAATCTCAAACCTTCTGAGTACAGATTTACATAAACTATAAACAAATTGCACATTATTCAAACAATTTAAAGAACCATACAGCTTAATTTTTCAACTGAAACAAACAAAAAGTATATATTTTTAATTGTTGGACTTACAGTATTTTTGTTCATTCTAATTTACAGTATGTATGCACATGAGGCTTTATGTAATTAAATGTGAATATTTGCATACTGAATAGAACCACAAACCCTTTTATGTTTTTTGAAGTTGTCCAAATTTTATTATTTATTTCACTGTGAAAACCTCAAGGGAAAGACGTTTGTAGCAAAGTTTGTTATAAAAACCTTTTGTTTTTTAAGTGTTTAAGCAAGAAAACACCATATACTGTTAAAATCAAACAAGTTCAACAATTCTTCATTTTTCATTTTTGAAAATTTGTCACTAAAAATTTAAAATGATTTTATCTGAAATTGGAAAATTTTGCCGGAAAATTTAGAAGGAACAACAACAACAAAAAGAAACAGTTTTAAGAAAACAGTGTTTAATATGTGTACACTTTAGTGATGTATTCTTGATGTGGGCGGAGCTTAAGCCTTCTTTAATCTTGCTATGTTTCAGACAATATGGTGTTTGTGATTAAAAACTCTACACAAATATGTTTATTTCAGTTTAGGTTTCTACTTTAAAACATAGGACGTGTTTTGCAAATGCTACTGAAGCAAAGATTCTTTAAAAAATAAAAATATTTTTTTTTTAAAAAAAAATCCTTCCACTGGTGTTTTCAATCCTACATTCAATCCCAAACTTTCCACCCACAGAACTTTATTTGAATCAGCATTAGACTCCAGTTGACTCTATTGATAGGTGTAATGAGTGATAATGGTGAGTTGTGATTTCCATCACTGAAATAAAATGAATTTATTAGCTATGCTTTACCAATCCCTGGAGGTTCCCGGATCCCGCTTTGTGAACTGTGGTTTTAAAAATAAACGCACCATGCTGTCCATAACAACATTTGGATGGCAGATGGCATTATCATGCTCTTCTGATTTTTTATATTTGTTTGTGAACCGCTTTTTCCTCACAGCAGGATAAAAGCTGATGAAGTGCATGCAGATTAACCCAGAAGAGAAGCTGCCAATATGCAGCAGAAAGCCTCACAACTCGAATATTTACATACCTGCTTTACTGTCCATTTTTCCATTTTATTTCCAGCATCTAGGAGATTTTTTCAAAAAAAATGATATCCACTATTAGGATGCATTATTGGAATTCTGTTTAAATAGTTTCAAAAATCACTTAAGAGCGAAACTCATCCCCTCTGGACACACAGCATCCGAAAATATCGTCCAAAAGCAGTGAGATGACACCAAGAGTTGCACAAATGAACTAACACGCATCAGGAACGGAAGCGCTCGTGTATGCACACCAAACAGAATAAACTCATATGCGTAGAATCGCAAGCGCAAAAGTTGCACGCGCGAAAATTACAACCGCACTCTCACACTCACTCCCTCTCTCTTACCTGATGACGGCTGTGTCTCCCTGGCGCACGGTGATGTTGTCCGTCGCGCGCTGAACGTCCACGCTCCGTGCGGGAAAGCCTGCGGGCAGAAGAACACACAGCAGTCGGAACAGGGTCGCGTGCAAGTGGGACCAGCAGCACGCGCTCCTCCGCACCGACATGACGGCACACAACGCGCGGGTGATAGATCCAAGAGAAAGACAGAAAAGAGAGTGGGGGGAAAAAGTATGTGCGTGCTCAAAATAAAGGTGATGAAAAGCGCTCGAGTGGATTTGCAACCGCCCCGAAACTGTCTCTTAAAAATTTCTCACTTCTGCACGCGGATTCTCTCTAAAGCATTAAGCGGAGGTCTAAAAAACCGCGAGTTTGGGATAAAAAAATAATCAGAGGAGACGCAGAGATCCGGTCCGTGTTGATGCGCCGCTCGCCGCGCGAGGAGGCACAGCCTGAGTGGATTCGGAGCGCGCGCGCTCCCTCTCCGCGGTCTGTGCGCGCGCTCCCGCCTCCCCGCTATACATCGCTGCTACCGCTCGCGCTGCCCCTGCTGCTCATGGTGCTGGTGCTGGTGCTGCCCCCCTGCGCGAGCGCTCGATTGGCACGCTTTCCGGGTCGTCACGGCAACGGGACACTCGCGCGCGCGCCTTCGCATACCCCGCCTTTATGCAAAATAAATAAATATATATATAAATAAAACGCCTTAATGCAAATATACTGAGAAATTTTGCATATTTCTCGGCAGTTAATTTATTAACTTCATACATTTAATTTAAATATTTAAATCATTTGAATTATTAACGTTATATGAATAAGTGAAAAGTATCCCTGTATGCAAACGAGTAATGAAAACCACACCCTTATGCTAATAAACAATGAAACACCCCTTTATGCTAATGAGCAAATAAAACCACACCTTTAAGCAAATATTTGGAAAGAAATCCCCACCTTTATGCAAATGCTATGACCAAAGCACTATTTTAAGCAAAGTGAAAAAGCAGAGGTGTGATCAAAACAAACAAACAAAAAAAATATGCCTTCATGAAATAAGCATGAACACACATCATTAAGCAAATAAAACAAACAGAAAACTTTCATATTGTGAATTTTCTACACTAAAGCTTCATTCAAAAAATTATTGAAATAATTTTCTCTAACAAATAAACGAGCTTATTATATAAATGAAAAGATTCGGCATAGAGTTTTCGTTCTTTTGTCTATGATTTGTGTCAGTAATGCAAACAAATTCCATTTTAATTAATCATAATATCAGGATAGGTGCGAAATATTTTATAATGGAGTTCTTTCACAGTTAATGCCTAAATAATTAAGCAGATCAAGTCAAATATTTCATCTCATTTCGAAAACATTTCTCCTCAAACTATGTACACAAGTTGGATTGCATCCATGACAATGATTAAGGGCATTATAACGGATCCGTCACTAAAACTGTACCATTTGGTATCCAAGGTTATATTTTATTGGGTCTGATTCTCAGAGTTAATGATCGATACTGAGTTGAAACAGCTCATTGTTAAAGCAATACAATTCTAATTAGTTTTAGGTACAACAAGAAATACGAGCACATTCTCCTTCTGTCAAGCTTTAATTAGCACTCGACTATTTGACCAAAAAAAAAAAAATACTTTCAATAATTTAGCCAAAGTGAGCCAAAGTTAAAAAAAGAAATAAATAAATAAAAAACACAGTACTATATTAATTCCACCTTTATGTCGCAACAAACACTTCCCAGTAGATAGAACACCACAGCTCCACCCCCTGTATGTGACACAATGTACATCCTGCTTAGGCTTAACTCATAAACATGGCATGCTGTATTTATGATATGAAACGTTTTGTTGTGCAGGAGCTGCTTTGTGTTTATTGTTCTTGCTTTTCCGTGCAATCATTAAGCACATAACTAATAAGGAATTAGGGATTATCTTTAAAAAAAAACAACAGCAACAAAACAATGTGCTAAGTTTATGGACGTTCTCTGTTGCGTTAGTCAACTGTGACGAGCTGTGCCTTTCGAAAACTTCATTTAGACTTTATGAATAGACTAATGACTCACTACTAGAAGCCACAGTTATCAACACACACACTAAACTCCCCCCACACACACAGATTTATAATGCTCTTTTTATGAGGGTTCTTCTATTGGAACAGAGTATTACTGTAGCTGTAGCGCTAGTGAACTATTTATCTATCCAAATTCTTCAGACTTTAAATAATATTCTGTTCCTCCCCCTACCACTGCTCGCCCGTTCATTAGCTCTCGTAAAACAAATGAACTTTATGTCCTAATAAATCACGATTTATGAAACAGGCCTAGGTTTTACTGTGTCTCCTAAACTGACGGAGCAAACAGCAATTAAAGAAGGGCATTATGTTTGTTCAGGGTCTAATGCTTTCGCAGCTTGCCTTCCTGGACCCAAACAAATGATCTTTCAAGAAGACCAACAATCAACAGGATTAGAAATCTATGTAGGCCAGGAGGGAATCCTGCATGCAGGATAAACCAGGCTGGGATTGGGACTCTGATGGTTTGTTGTGACACTATGTTATACGGCGACACGGAAAATGTTTGTTTTAACGATCGACATCCTTTGTTTCCTGGTTGGTGCAAATGTATGCCTGCCACATCCTATGTCCTTTCCCCTTTAGTGAATTAGATTTCCTTCAGTGAATTGAAGAACAGCTTAAAAGCTTTCATAATTCCAAAAATATAACTTGCTCTGTTAACTACTGGTTATTGTGTAAATATATATTTCCTATTTCAGTGTTGTTTTTACCATCATGTGTACAATATTTTAAAATGTTAATTCTGATATAATTTAAGATGAACCCCAATTTTCTGTGTAAGTGTATTTAAGACATAGGCCAGGAGGGAATCCTGCATGCAGGATAAAGCAGGCTGGAATTGGGACTCGGAGCTCTGTGTAGGCGTATTTAAGACTTACGGAAGGAGTCTCCAGTGTCAGATATCTTCGAAACAGAGGAATGTGCTTTTCTTTATGGTTTCTTAGTATTGTTACAAGTTTAAAGATAAAAGAATGACGGTTTGTTATAACAGGAGTAAGAACAGGAATGAATTTGTTTTGGTTGGCAAAATACAGTGACAAGAAAGAGTCTATAATGTACTATTATAGGAAAAACTTTTCTACAAGGTCCAAAAAGGCAAATCAGTAATTTCTGGTATTTAAAGGAACAGTTGTGATGCAGTCACATCGTTCTTTGTGGCAGGTTCTTTTTCAGCACAGACACATAATGACCGCAACAGCAGGATATTCTGCTGACATGTCAATAAAAACCAAAGCCATTAACAATGCCAGCAGCTTAAGTTTTGGGGAAAAAAGCCCCACAGCAAGACGATCGTCATTAAATTGTAGAGAAAGCATCATGTTAAACGTGCTGTCTACCAGGTAGCATGGTCTCTTGGGTATCTTGGATATATTTCAGGGTAGAACAAAAGTTTTTTACTTTGGGAATAAAGCAAGGTTTAAGAGATGGAGCACCATGTAATATATTCTAGAATTTTGAATTCTGATTGGTCAGAAGGTGTTGAATTTTCTAGAACAGCTGTTTAGAACCTAAGCTAAACTTACCTAAGCTAAACTAACCATTTTACTTGCACTTGTTACTTATGACATTGATGGAACATTAGTGAAACTCATGTTCATGCAAATTAACATTCTTTTATAGACTATTTTCTTGTACTATCATTTTTTTCCCCCCAAACAGGTATACAAACGTTTGCACTTTACAGTTGTAAATATAGCGAATTTCGAATTTTATCCAACATAAGGTGGCGAAATGGTGTTCACATTTGTAATAAACAGTCATTATATTAAACAATAATTTAACAAAATGTATTAGAATTAGTGCATGAACATAAACCTGTGATATGCAGCTGCAGGCCTAAGGGAATTAACAGAAAATATTATAAGCATTGTTTTTGATCATGGCCTTTATTACAATTTTATATATGAAATCCAAGCTCAATGACCTTGTGCATTTAGCGAGATAAATAAAGGTTCTGAAAATAAATTGGTGCACAAAAAAGTATGCTGAAATATGGCACATCTTGAATATGCAGAGGAAATAAACATTCTCTTCAAGAAAATATCATTCTACCTCGAACTTTGGCATCTGCGCATAAAGGTTACAGAGATGAACTGCGCAATAAATATTTGGTAATTGAATTGAACTCGAGATCGAGAAATGTCTGGCCTACGCCTCAGTCAGACTGTGTGGGCAGGCGGAAGGTTAAAGCGCCACAAAAACATCTGTAGTCCTGGCACTTGCAACAGTTTGCATTCACAGCGTCTCTAGACAACACAGCAAAGTGTCAGAAATGTGTCTGAGGTAAAAGGATGAGAGAACAGATGGGATTTGCCTGCATTTTCTCAAAGCATCTGAGCCAAATACACTTGCATATCTGCACTGGTTTGTGCCATTGATAGAGAGGCTAGTGAGGGCACTCCAAGGATGCAAGCCCACAGATTGGAAATCGTCTCTGGCGCAGGTGCTTTCTCTCCACATGAGGACCCATAACCTCCTGCTTGTGATAGAATACCAAACTGAGTTTTCTGAAAGATTCACAGCCTTCAAATCACCCTTTAACTTTCAAAAAAAAAAAACATAGCAAACTCTACATAGAGGATAAAAATATTACTAGATTCCTGCATGGCCGGCAAGGACATCAGAACTGGAATGTTGTTGTTGCTTTTAGGAATTTTTTTGCTGTTTAAGAAATATGATTAATTGTACATCTTATGACAAATTCTCCAAATCTAGACAGACTACTTTAATGGTTTGATATACAAGGCTGATGTACAAGACGTAAACAGGAAACAATACCTTATATATAGAGTATTATAATAATTAGATTATTATATTATAAGAGTATAGTATATACCCATATATACTGGCCATTACATCAAAATTTAAATCATATTGGAAGCACTTAATTGTATAGAGTTTACAATAAAGCCCAAACCTGTTCCAGCTTGATAATGCTCCTGTGCACAAAACAAGCTCCACAAGGATTTGAGACCTCAATATTACTGAACACCTTTGGGATGACCTGGAATACCAACTGCACCCAAGGCTTGCTCTCCTAACACCAGTGTCTGATCTCACTAATGTGGAGCAAATCTATAATAAAACAAATGGGAGGGGTGTTCACCAAGCACAGGGATTTGAGGGCCAGGGGTCCACTAACCTTGTCCATAGAGAATATTTGTGAGAACAGTCTCCTTTCCTCAGTCATTGTTCCTTTAATTTGCACAACTAAAAAAAACAACAACAACCCAATGGCTATTTACTAGCTAGCTTAATAGATAGTGTCAAGCTTGCAAGAGTTGTATGACTTTTACCACCAAAATTGAGAGTGCATCATTTGTTTGCATTTCAGTATCAAGTGTGATTCCTTTTAGATGGACTATATGGTTCCCAAAGGTGAACTGATGAATAGTATACAAAATAGTTAGCAAACAACTGTATACATCAAACAAAAGCAGATAAATTTAAAGAAGAAAATGGTAGACAGAGTAATCAACATTCTACAGCCCAGTCATTGTAACAATAATTCACTTCAGTACTTTATTACACAGGAAGGAGGTCATTCAACAATAAAACACTTATATTACAATGTAACATTTGTATTAAGATATGAAAGATATTATGGTCCAACTGCTTAGGTTTCACCACCTGTTAGCAAGCAAAATAAATAATAAATGCTGACTACTAGCCAGTTCTGTTGGATTGTAAGCCTCCGTTACTTGTACAGGTAAACCAATTCTTTTGCTTGCCTGACCTCAAAGGACACAAGGGCAAAGAGTCACCTTGAGATTTTCATTGCCTTGCTTCACGTGAGCACTTGCCATTCTGGGTGCATACTGTCTTTGATTCTGGGGAGATAATAGCGCAAGGCTATCTACAGCCCATTTGTAGAAAGGCATTTCATTCCAATTGCCATAGCTCTTGTGCATCTCTGCAGGAGTTTGCTGTTCAAGGATAGACAAGTCCACCCTTGTTGTTCTATGCATAAACACGACCATCCGGCTGAACCAAAAACTCTTCTAGGGATATGTGATAAGAAATGTTTCTCTTTGCGCTTTTCCAATAGATTCTACTTGACCATCATTGACTTCCTATCTAATCAGGATGGCTTCTCTGCCTTCCCTCGGTCCCAAGTCGTTGGCAACAGAATACAAAAAATGTTTTCAATTGATGGTGCTATATAGGTATAACAAGATAATGATTCTAACTTATACATGGCAACAAACCAGTGGTATTGAAATCCTGTGTCAACTCCAGCATACCTAATCCCTAACTCTTGCTGGTTTAGGTAACCAACTCAAGAATTTTAATTTGGTGAAAACGGAGCACTCATAGGCCTTGGTATCTAGAACCTGCTGATCCCATCCACTGGCTGACCAATGGCAACCAGCTAGCTTTTACTCTCTTACAGAGTCTGAACACATGTTCAATTTTCTAAGATGAATTTCACGTTTTGCCAGTTACTGATATATAAATCAAGTCTTTCAGGTGTGGGGCCTGAATCTTGAGGACATCTTATGATACTGGCCTGGGACTTTAATTGGGGAATGGACGTCATCCAGGACACCTAAATATTTTTGGCCTTGTCCAATCAACAACCTCATGACAGCCTTAACTTTACACCATCAGCATGAAGGCATTCCTTAAAGAGCATTAACTCAACAGCATCAGCTAGACAGTAATACATGCAGAGCAGAACCTTGACACCATCAACTAGGCACAGACGACACGGCAGTGACAATTTGACACCATCAACTAAACACCATTGGGAAAATTCCATCACTTCAACACCACCACCATCTTGACAGAATCACTTTGACAATTTCAACTCAACAGCATCACTCCGACCTCAACACCCTCAACTAGCCACCATCAACTTGACAGCATAGACTTGAACAACATGTACTTGATGCTATCAACTCAACAGCCTTAACTCAACATCTTGATTCCTTTGTTCGTAGAAAAATGTGTCAAGCAAAAATAGAATACTGGATTTGGGATACACTCCCTACTTCATTCCTCAACTGCCTCAGGCAGCTTTTCTATACACTTTTTGTGTGGTTTTCATACTGGGCACGTTTGCTGCAGTCCAAATCAGAGTACGATTGTTCCCGGTGACCCCTGTAGTGTTAGTCTGGCTTCAGACTCCCTTGATTCTTTCAAACCCCGGGTCATTTGCGTTCATCTTGCATCATCACAAAGCCAACTTCCCCTAATTTATTTATTTATTTTTTTGGTGCTATTATGCACAGTAAGGCTCCTCACCTCTCCTGTAACCCAGAACGGTCCACTGACACTAACAGCACACTACTAATGGTATATTATACTCTTCAACTAGGGGGTCTATGCTGTTTGAATTTTTCTGAACATTACCTTTAATTTTCCCAGAGGTAATAGAGCTGAGTATGCAATGTGTCAGCCAGTCACAGATTTAGTGATGCTCGTGTTTAAATAAGTGCCCATTTGAAACACTTATAGCTTTGCTTGATTCGACCCCCCCCAAGCCATACAGGTGAAAAGGATAATAACTGGTAAGAGGTGTGTATGTAATTTGCTGTGTCATGCATCTCTCTCTCTCTACACATGCAGATCCTATTTGCTATGAAAAGCGAAACAGCACTTGAGTAGAAGGCGATAATTCAGAGGGCTTCCGATGTAGCTCTGCACTGCTAACCCCTTGGAAGTGCACAATGCATGCTGATTGGAATTAAATTCAGTGTGTTCAGGAGGCAGAGCTCTTGAAATGTTGCTGGTTCTTTGGCAGATTGTTGACAGCCAGAGACTGTGGCCAATTATAACTGTTTGGCTTCAGATTGCAGGCTTTTCGACATACATTCAATGACGCTTGTGTCTCTGACAAATGAGGGGAAAAGAACACCACAGGTATTTGATTACTGCTGTTTATATGTCCATATGTGCACGAGTACGCGAGTCTTTGAGGCTGCCCAGCGGGTTCTGGAAGAAGTGGAGACGGGCAAATATCATGCTGTGAAGAAAGTAATTCCATGTTTTGCAGATTTTTATTCGGCTCCGTGTCAGGGACTAGCGTTGCTGAGCACTTCCCCATTTAGATATTGCTGCTTTTAAATGTAAACACTTGTTTTTTTTTTTTTTATCAGCTCAGAAGTCAACATGTGCACATTTCAGTCCTGGCTTTTCTTTACACACAAACACAAGAAAAATACTTTCCTTGACCTCATAAACAGACTTTGACCCTCTTCAAAACAGCCTCAAGACCAAAAGGCCTACTAGTGATTAAATTATTCAAGTGTCTCACTGCAAAGGCACTGAAACTCAAATTTAAAAATAAATAAAATGAAAAATAAATGTGAATAAAATAAAAAAGTAAAAAGAATTTTAAATAAATAAATAAATAAATAAATACATACATAAATAAATATAAGGCCAGTTCAATTCACTTGACTCAAAAATGTGTCACATTGTCTCTGAAGGTTTACACTGTAATCCCAGGTTTTATGAAACCTAATCTGTTAAACAATCTGCACCAAATCAAATACTCAGAAGACGTCATTAACCAGGAAGCTCAAGCAACATGTCAGGGATATATTCCCATCAGCTCTCGAGCTGCTCCTTTCAGATCATTGCTGTAAAATATATATAATGAGCGGATTTGTCTTATCACACATTGAAAAAAAGAGACTTACTGTATTTTCAACCCAGGGAAGGAAAAACAGAGTGAAACAGATGAGTGGGTGAAAAACAGCCAAGCTACTTTTTCCTCCTCCATCAGCAAAACTGAGTGAAGCAGGGGAAGGTTGGGGAAGGATCTGAATTGAGTCTTTTGGCCAAAAAAAAAGAAAAAAGTGAGTGACAGAATACACCTTGTGATGAATATTTCACAAGGCTCCTGCGGTGAAGAGGATCGCTGACAGTCCAAGATGGCTGCTGCGGTTCAGAACAAGGACATACTTAAATGTATGTAGCACTGAGAAGTGTGTTTGTTTGGATGAATATCAGCTGCATAGTAATCCTGGCTGATGCAGAACCCTTCCACTAAGGCATGAAAACTGTGATGTTCTACTAATTGCAAACATGGACAATATAATGGACAGAGGATGATGGAGGTAAAATGAAGGTGAAAAACACCATACGTCTTACATATATAGGAAAATAATCAACAACATGGAGGTGTGATGAGGCTACTGAGTTACTGTCACCATCCAAAATATCATCAACTTACCAATGATTAAATTTTTTAAATTTATTAATGTTTTTAAACATTATAGCTGTTTTATAGCAGTGAAACGCTACAATCTTTAAAACAAAACAAAAAGGCTCTATACAAAACTTCAAGGGTTCTATATAGATTTTCAAGGCGTGAGGTGTAATGGGTGCCATTACTTTTTGGACTTTTATTTGCATGTAGATAAGTCTGGTTTTGAAATGATGTGTTTATGAAAGAACTCAAATGAAATAAGAGAAACGAAGAAAAGTAATAATAATAATAATAATAAAAAAAACCCATAAAGCATAAAGCTTTACCTCAGATTACTATAAAGCACTGACGCCAGAGACTCCTTCCTCAACATATCAAGGCTGTGTAGCGCAATATCCATGTTTGTTTATTATTACTCTTAGAGGATTATGGTTATCATTACTAAAGCAACAATTTTGTACTAAAGCAAAAGTTTGGTTAATATCATCATGACTTGTTGAGAGAACTACATACCCTATATGCTGATTTTCACATCCAGCTTGCACATTGCTAACTGATACTTACCTCAGCTTTGTAGCTTCAAAACAAATGGAGCTAAATGTGTAACGCATATTTTAGAGATTCCATTTACAAGACCCTTCTCAGGATGCAAACAGTGTGGAAACCGCTAATGACGGAGGCTTATTAAAGCGAAAGAGAGAGAGAGATACTTAATGCATATTCAACAGTAGAGCTGTGGTCTGCAATTAGCAGTATCTGGAGTTTGTTCAGGCCATGAAGCTGCTCTCCGGAATGCCTACACAGTAGCAAATAAACACCTCTGTCACACATCAAACGGTGCTGGCGGCAGGGTATTTATTTTTTGAAGTGCAAATGGAAATAGATACAAAATATAAAAGTCGAGGACATGTTACTGCACTCAGCGCCGGCTTCCGAACACCAGAAGATATTCGATTTTTTTTTTTTTTTTTAATAACAGATAAGGTAGAAACTGACTGAAAAGAAAGTTCTCTAGCAGCCGCCCTAAGAAAAAAAAAAAAATTAAAAAATGACCCGGCGTGCTTTTTATGAATAATGTCGCGATCAGATGCATGATAAAGAGCAGGTTTGGAGGACCTTTTCTTTATGCCAAGCCATTTGCGTCAGATATGAGACCCAATTCTGGGCTGGGAGAATCGTTGGCCGCCGAAGGCCAGCGTGGAGGTGCTTGGCGGATTTCGCCTGGGCGGATCCTAATGCCTCCGTTTGCACTTTATCATCATTAAGCGCTTCTCCCAGACAGCGTCGATTCATATTGTTTAACCGTTGGCACTAACGTGCGTGTTTTGTCTTTCTTTTTTTCCCTTTTCATTTGTGTGTGTGTGTGTGTGTGTGCTGGCTTATCTCCGTCTGGAATCGCCGAATAGGCAATCGCTTAAGAGGTCTGGGGCGTTTTTGGCAGCCTCATTAATTCGGCTGAACGCTCGGCTTCATTTTTATTCTCTCTCCCGCCCGAATATCAGATCAGCGTTAAGCTTGACTCAGGGGAGAGGAAAAGGGTAAGAGCGCTGAGTGATGTTCGTCGTTTCCTCGTCCGATTGATCAACGCTGGCTGGTGGTCAGAGAGAGCCGGATGAAGCTTCCTGTATGGTTTAGGCCTCAAGTACAGAGCTTTAGTGTGTGTGTGTGTGTCATGACCATGGGTATGAGTAACAAATGGAATCAGTCCCAGCTTGAACTTTGTAAATATTTGCACTACTGCTTTTTTTTTTTTTTTAAACAAATCAACACACACACACACATCCGTCTACACACACATAGTTGTGTAACATGCCAGGGCAAATGCACAAGCCCTGAAGATGAAGTTTTTCTTCTATCTACTCCAGAATTACAACAGCGTTTACGATGCATTTAGGCATGACCAAAGTTCATTAAAAATCTCCATGTTGTTGATGTAAGAAATGGCATGTGGATAGATTGAGTTCACGGTTCGTGCCCTCTCTGCAACCTAAAGCCAACAAAAATGCCTCGGAATGAAACATTTCTTGTTTAGGCTTGTCACTGGGAAAAGATTAACACAGCAAAACAATGCTACACTAAACTTAAAGGGCAAATCTAATTGAACGTCAGTATAACATTCTGAAACCTGAACCACCCCACCCCCCCTCGTGGCCACCTGTAACTATAGTAAACTATAGTTTTTTGGATGCCCCATTTAGCAAAAAATTTATGTTGGAGTACTTCTGATATTCTTGATTACAGAACATTGTTGCAGATTGTATGTTTGTACCTGTTCTGCATCTACCTTCCTCATAATTTTTTCACATCAAGCTCATTGAATTATTGAATTCAAACTAAAATCCAAACTCACTTGATTTTATTTTGACATATGGCAGACCAAGGTCACATTATTGCTTTCTCACCAGCTTTCCACTCAGTTTCTACACAACAAAATGTTTCAGCTGAGCAAAAACAGAGCTACACGACTAGTCTGTAGGTAGAAGTTCGGGGTAAACAGCTTGATCTAATGCATGCTAACAGAGGCCACACCACCTTCATTGGGCCTGTTAAACACGGTGGCCACACCTACTTCATTGTGATAGGCAGCACATATGCCACACCTACTTTACTGGGACTGGTCACACAAAAGCCACACACAACTGTGTGTCTGTTTTCAGTCACACATATAGGCCACACCTCCAGTATAACCCCCTTAAGTGTGGCACATCCACAGTGTAAGGAGGCCATGCATCCTTCACTGTACCTGGTACACACCAAGGCCACAACTCCTTCATTGCAACTGGCAATCACAGAGGCCACACCTCCTTCATTGTAACTGCCAATCACAGAGGCCACACCAAATCCACTTCAAAAATCAGAAAAGATTCAAAAGACTAATGCGGAGAAAAAACACATTACAGAACAGAATTAAAGATGAAGATGGCATAGACAATGTCATCTGTCTACCTGTTTGCACTTTGGTTAGCATTTTACCATGCGAGAAACACTGAATATAGGTATATATTTGAAAGCCATTTCATTCAGATGACTCTGAAATGGATTTAATGGCCAAATAAGTGCACACTGCTCTCTCTATCTGTGTGTGTGTGTGTGTGTGTGTAATTCCATGGGAATTATGAACAAACTAAAAGGAAAAAATGTTTAAAAATGCTAATTCAGATACTACATCCAAGCAATGTTCACAGAACCGTGTGGAAACTGAGGTAGATGTTAAGGACATATATGGGATAAAAATAAGAACTTAGTATAAAATTTGTGTGGTTGTGAAACTACTATGTTGCTATAACACCACACACAAAAAAAAAACAGTGCAAGCTGAAACACATAGCATGTTTGATTCAGAGTTGAATCATTTGCTCACTAGAGGTCTGGAGAAGATTGAGTACTACCTCACTCATATGAGAGCGATTGCTGTCTTCTGACCTGCCTAAAGAACAGCACAAAGGTGAAGAACACAGCAGGCTTCCATTCAAACAGAAGAAAAAGTGTAGATGTGAAAGGAGTCACAATGAATTTCTCATTTTAACGAAAGGTGGGAAAACAGCAGTTGGAAAATGAATCTTGAGCTGGCTGAAGTAAAACTGCCCATCCCAATACTTCTGATGCCAAAGCCTGCAAAAAATCAAGAGCAATCACACATGTGCACACACCCACACCCACACACACTATTTCCTGAACTTTTACACTACTTCAGATGAGCCATAATCACTCCTTCTGAACCCAAGGTCATAGCACATTGAAGTGCACACACACAAACACTACAAAGACCACAGCGCTGCTAAATTCTGGATTCTGATTGGTCAGAAGGTGCTGATTTGTTTTCCATCACAGCAGCTCAGACTGCAAATCACACTGATTTTTTTCCTCATCTGAGAATTGATACAACTTTCCTTTTCATCACTTTATTTCAAAAACACACATTTTTTTTAAATGGATGTTTCAGGTTTCAGACACTAATAAGGTAGTTGTGTGTGAAAGGAGTCAGAACTGGAATGTTATCATCTCACCACAGCATTTTCAGTGTGTGTGTGTGTGTGTGTGTGTGTGTGACCTTCAATACACTCGCAGCCCTCCTTCAGAGGCTGATGGAGCACAAACACACACCCACACACAAACACAAACACCACACTTTGCCACACCAAGGCACAAGCACTCCTTGCAAATTCTCTTTGTAAATGGCTAACAGATTTGCAGAAGGTCAGCAGGGACTTGAAGTGTGTGTGTGTGTGTGTGTGTGTGTTTGTGCGTCCTAAATGAGGACCAAAAAAAAAAAGGACTAGCGTTTTCTATAAGACTTTCATAGAACATTTCTCCAGAAGCCCACGTTTAATCCTCTCACAACACCTGCTAACAATTTTGACAAATCACTTTTTATCAAAAAAATTAAAAATATAAAAAATAAAAAAATTATATGGACTCTTATTGTTGAGATCAAATGAATCAAATGATCAATGTCTTAATGAAAAAGGCAGAAATCCTCTGAAGTCCCCATTAACATGAAGCAGTTCTAATTTTTTTGTTAGTCTGTTTATTAAAAAGAAAAAAGAAAAGAAAAAATGCTAAAAATGAAAAATGTATTTTGGTTTATATATATATATATATATATATATATATATATATATATATATATATATATATATATATATATATATATATATATATATATATATATATATATATATATATATATGTATATATAAACCCCTCCAAGTCATTGAATTCAGGTGTTGTTTTTCATCCCAAAGGTGTTCATTCAGGTTGAGGTCAGGACTCTGTGCAGGCCAGTAAAGTTCCTGCAAACCAAACTCACTCATTCATGTCTTTATGGACCTTGCTTTGTGCACTGGTGTGCAGTCATGTTGGAAGAGGAAGGGGTCATCCCCAAACTGTTCCACAAAGTTGGGAGCATGAAATTGGCCAAAATGTCTTGGTATGCTGAAGCATTAAGAGTTCCTTTCACTGGAACTAAGGGGCCGAGCCCAACCCCTGAAAAACAACACCTGAATTCAGTGATTTGGAGGGGTGTCCCAAAACCTTTGTCAATATAGTGTATATATAGCGTAAACTATCTGCCGTAATAATAATTTAAATCGAAGGTTCTCACAAATTTAGCTAGACATTTGGGTTGGAAAGTTTTTTCTCATAAGGATAGGAATATCAAACCATTTTGATTTGTAGGGACATTTGGTTGGTCCTCGCTATGAAAACTAAGGTACAAAAAGAAAAGCCAAAGTTTTGTTTTTGTTACTAAGGTTAGGGGATAAGCATGGTGTAGCATTAGGTTAAATAGCTGCCTTAATAATTATGGAAATGTAAAGTTTTTCATTTTATAAAAAAAAAAAGCAATTGATGGTTAAGGGCCTTGCTAAGGGGCCCAGCAGTGGCAGCTTGGTGGACCTGGGAAACTCAAACTCACAACCTTCCCATCAGTAGTCCAACACCTTAACTACTAAGCTACCACATCACCTAGCAAGACATACATACGTGTGTGTGTGTGTGTACAATTTTATATCTTTTTGTGGACCAAATGTCCCCATAAGGATTAGAATGTGTGACAGTTTTGACTTTGTGGGGACAATTTGTTGGTCCCTGCTATGAAAACTGTGTGTGTGTGTGTGTTTGTGTACAGGCATAAACTAGTACAAAACTAGATCTGATAATCAAAGAGCTAAGCATCTATGTTTGTTGACTTTGAAAATGGAGTGTAACATGCAGCTGGAACAAGTTCCCATTAGACTGCGTGTCAGATGTGAAAAAGCAAATTGTTTTTTTTCCTGTTCTTCTAGAACAACATATGAATCCATACACCCCGAGGCAACCCCAGTCACCATTTTAGACAAATGTTCAATAAAACAGTAATTAGTATGAAAGCTGTTTTAACTTTGATGTGGTGAAAAACGCAACCTTCTGGGATAACGCCTGATGTGTTACACTTTCATCACACTCTGTTCCCATAACATACAAGATCATAATCATCAAATCATATCACATAATAAACTTCAGCTGAACAAACTGCAAAGGTGATATCTTGCCTTGAAGATAGTCGGATATAGCTAGAAGTTCTTATTATAAGATTACCAGATGTCAGGTAAGGATTGCAGAAACGGATTTATTAGCAAGGCACAGGGACAAATCCAAAATCGAAAACAGGAAACAGGTGGAGGTATGGCAACTGGGAATAATCCAAAACACAGAGAACCTGGGACCAGAACAAGATCAAAACCAGCATACAAAAATACAGAACAAAACCGCTCAGCAAAGTCAGGCGACTGAACACTGAATGCTATTTCACGCCAAACAGAAACAAAAGGGTTTAAATTAAAGAGCAAACAGAAAACCTGTGAGGCTAATCATGAAGCACAAGAGGGAAACAACCAAAGACAGTACATGGGCGGAGACGACAAGAATCAAAACAAAAACACCTGCCATGATTGAAACAAAACAAACGCTGAGGAAAGTGAGGAAAACTTCCAGGAACCAGAATCCAAATATGAGAATTAGTTTTAATCCTATTTCTAGATCTTACTACTAATTTCTAGCTTTAGACTTTCTTATTTTATTAGCAGATAATTTTGTCATAAATGCTTGAAATCAATATCATCTGCAAAACACAGAAAGATATCTAAAAATTAAAAAAACTGGTATTTTTCCTAAAACTAGGATTTTACTGTAACTACCAGAAACTGTTGGTCATCTGTAAAGTTTAGATGTACTTTCTTTCTAAAAACTTTTTCCTCCAAGCACCTCACAGTATAGATCATGGTATAATATAGAATTCATGAAATTTTGGCCAGACTCAAGAAATTACGGAACCAAAAAAATATGGAATACACTAAGAAAAAGCAGTATACCAAGGCAAGGCAGCAAGTAGTTCTACCTCAAACCTTGCGCAAATTAGAATTAGCTGGATTGATAGGTTAGAAAAAGACTTACCCATCTCTGAATGCAAATATACAAACATCTCAAGATTGGCAGATGCAAAGAGCTTTTCCAAGACCTTCACAACAAGTTTGTTGCCCTACATAACCTGGTTACCCACGGATTTCACAGCTCTTAAATCCTGTAAGCACCAATGGAGACATTATCTGGAAGTGGAATGAAACATCACTCCACCATCATCCTGGCCATGCACAGGAGCACAGGAGCTCTTTCGGATTTCTGATCAGGGAGTCAGAAGGTTAGTCAGAATAGTAGCCTAAGAGCCAAGGATCACTCGGAAAGTGCTTCAGACCATTTTTTAGAGAGAACATTTACAATTACAGCATTTGGCAGACGTCCTTATCCAGAGCGACTAGCATTTATCTCATTTATACAACTGAGGTAGCTAAAGTGGTTTAGGCTCTGGGTTGCTGATCATAAGATTGGGGTTCAAGTTGCCACTGTTGGGCCCTTGAGCAAGGCCCTCAGCTCTCCCCTGCTCAAGGATCACTGCATTATGGGTGACCCTGCGCTCTGACCTTAACCCTCCAAGGATGGATTAGGTTAAGAAAGAATTTCACTATACAGTAATGTATATGTGACAATTAAAGGCTACTTAACAATTGGCAGCAATTACTGTACATGGCAGCAGAGTCAACTTGGTAGCCCTGGGATTTGAACTCTCAACCTTCCAAATAGTAGTTCAACACCTTAAGCACAGGGCTACCACATGCCTGGTAATAAGCAATGTACTTCACTGCCACAGCCTCCATGCATGTTTACCCTGGAAGGCTCCAATCTCCATGAGCTTCAGCATGTCTTTTCTTCAATAATGGAGCCTTCTGTTGTGAGCATGTAGGGAGGCAGTGGCATTGGATTCCATTGCCTATTGTTTTCTCGATGACAACTGCACCTGCTGTCACCAACTCTTTCTGGAACTGCCTCCAAACCTTTATGTAACTGCTCATGACACATACCATCAACGGCTAATTGACTGGCCTGCGTTTTCGTTCGATGTGCTACGTTTTCCCCCTCCCCCAACCCTTTGACTTGACTACATTTTTCTCCCTCTTCCACATAACCAAGACTAGACATATAGCATGTGTATAAATAGACTGTTCTGTTCTAGGAGCTGCGAGTGTAATATGCATCTGATCCAACATCAGCTTTCTACGTCACTTAACATGCACAACAGCACCCCGTGGTCTCGGAACAAAAATAAACACACACAGGTTTTTCACAGCCCTGGACAGAGTCGCAGCATGATGATGGCTGAAAACAAAAGGATTTTCACAAGCTGGGAAAAAGCTTTTTCTTCCTCTGACTATTTCTTGCCCCAAGGCTAAACCATAACGGTGTCAAAACATTAACTCCATTTCCACAAGAGCTGAAATCAAACAAGTGCCCAAACTCTTTTTATACCGCTGCTTACTATATAGTCATAATAAACTGCCAGATTAAAAAAGTCTAAATCTACTAGCTATTTCAATCTTATTATGCTAGCTGCAAAAGCTTGCTAGTGTTTCACAGTGTGCTAATCTGGACACCAAAAGAATCCAAGCATTCAAAAGAATCCAGGCAGTTAACAAATTGTTCACTCATTTCTAGCATTGTCCTGATTAGCCATGTTTCCTTGGCTGGAAATGTAGCTTGTGACTTTCGTTCTTTATGATGGTGGTTGGTTTTTCATACCAGGTAGGTGGTCTACATGGCCTTTAACTAAATGACATGAGCAAGGATTGAGGAACTGGAAGTTTATACGTGGCTTCTGCTTTGAGCTGGAGTGGTTGAATAGCATGGGGTAGAAAATTGTAGTACTAGTGAAGAAAAAAAAGAAGGCAACTTAGTACATGGTCAATAAAGCAAGAAGAAGTTGTAGAATGATCCCAAGCTCAGGATCGAACTAAGAAACCTGTAGAGCTGTGAAACAACTGGGATACCTCAACCTTAACATTGTCAGCAAACCTTTCTTAGTACAGTGTTTGCTCACACACTGCGATCTTGGCTCCTGTCTTGCAGTTTTAGGCAACAGAATCATTTCCAAAGTTATTAAGCAATTACCCAGGTTTATTCATTTTTCTTACAAATAGTGACAATAAAATAAGGTACAGCTAGACAGCTATTATTACAAAGACATTAAAAAAAAACAGATTAATAACATATTAATTTTGAATGGGTCAACACGTGCAATTATTTATCTCATCCAATTTTCTCCATTTAGATGCAATTTCTTTTTACTGATCCATCACAAATCAAGCAGCTTGTTCACAGCACCCCTTTCCCCAAATGATTCTAATTACACGGAGGCTATTCATCAGTGAACTTGAAATAACGTGACTTATCAAGCACTTTAATTCCGCCATATCTATCCAATCCATTAGCCAGCCATTAATGAAACTGGTTAGAACAGGCTTGTTTTTGACATTGAGAAATGACAGGCGTGATTTATCGACAGCCGTTACTTAACTCGCTTGGACGTGAATAAGGACACAATTAACTCCAAAGCGATCGTTACCGCAGCTGCATTTGAACATATGCTAGTTAATAGGTATCTATTAGTGCAAGGTAACACGTAATACCAAGGGTTGAGTCAGATGTATATGTAGTGCACTCCAAGAGTCTGAATTCATTACTAGCAACCAATTAATTTCCTGCAAGAGCAGCTCTGACAGGAGCATAACCGTAAATCACAGGTTCATAATTGTTTCCATAGTATCAGCCTGTTCCCTCATGATGAACCTACAATACTAAATCTTTTCATTCTTATTCAGAAATAGTAAATACAAAGAACAACTTTTAACCGGTAGTTATGGTGATCACGGTGTTTATTAACCGTGGCTTATTGTTAATCAACAAGCTTAAGAACATTTGCGTCATCGTGCTGGTCTCAGCGGCTTCGCTAATGAACTTGGCAGGATTCCGCTAGTTGCCTTTATTTTACAGGCAGATTGAGAACTAATTGGAGTAACGGTGTTTATCACGTCTTAACTGCTGATGGCCCAAAAAATGGAGAAGGAGCACTGCAAACAAACAAGCAAGAAAGAAATAAACAACTGCTCATTTTCCAAGAGGTAGATATTATTCACAGAGAATTGAAACTCAACCTATTCTCAGGATAAGTTCATGATTAACATCATATTATACCACTTCTCAGGATCCACCAGCAACAACGCCAATCTTCATATTACGTCTAGGCTCTGTCTAAGAGTTTCTTAAGTTTTCCCAAAAGTTTAGCAAGCCAGGCTGCTGAAACATTTACCCTCTTATTTGTAGACCTTTGACTTTTGAGTGCAACAGCCATCATGGCCAGGAGTCCAAGAAAGCAAAATTGAAATATCTTCATTCATATGGAAAAGTATTTGAAAACCAGCCCAGTAGGTGGCGACAGTGTGAAACACTATGTTAATGTAAATACTTAAAAATAATGTCAAGGGAGAAGATTTGTATTGAGCGAAATGTCCAAAAACAACAAAGAACAATAATAATAATAAAAAATACACAAAAAGTGAAAATGGAGATAATGTCTCCATCTTGGCGATCTAGCTCATGATGCTACTTCAGTGAAGCATTTGACTCTCAATGAAACCAGAAGGAGAAAGTTTGATTTGCTTTCATTGTCCATTGGAACTTTCATGCTTGTGAGGTACCTCTACATTTCACCGAAAGTCCAAATCTCATGACTGGTGCATGCTGCTCTGGATGTGCGCTGGAGCAAAGCCTTCTGGAAAATTCCAATGGGATTCCTATTGTAATTCATTACACATTATTTTTATTATTATTATTATTATTATTATTATTATTATTATTATTATTATGTATATATCATATACATATTTTTATTGTGAGTAAGGGCTATTTTCCTGGTTTGGGTTGCAGTAGATCTGAAACCGATCACAGGAACCTTGAATTCAGGGTTGAAAAATTCCCCCCAGATGGAACACAAGTCCATTGCAAGACATCATGCATACATTAAAACAGAAAAAAAAAATCGTAGGGACCCAAATAGAATGAAAATGTATAATTTGCCTTAGGATCCAAAAACTTGGGATTCAACCCAGAGTTTGGAGCTGTGGGGCAAATATGCTGAACCACTGCGTCATATTACAATCCAATTTAATTTTTAAGGGCTACCCATTGAAATATAGTCAGATGTCTATGGCTGCTCTTGAATTACATCTGGCTAGTCATTCACGTGAAATATTTATTACATGCTACTATGTTATGCAGACCATTTGATGCGAGTGTCATATGGATGTTATTCTAAAGGTTGAGGTCTAAATTGGTGATTATGGGAATTTAATGGGAATTTTTATGACATGCGTCAGACAGGCATTCTGAGCTTTAGGCATTTTCCATGGCAGGCTAAATGAAAGTCATATGAATTTTTATACAGTCTCATTTATACCCCATGATTTCCCATGAATACACTCGAACCTCTAATGAAGTCCCATGAGTTAGAATGGAGTTCTCATGTTGACCTATTGATCACACACAGCTTCTGTTCAAATGTGTGAAGACCAGAAACAATTCACATGCAGAAATGCAACTGTCAATAACCACTCTGTCCAAATTATAAAGACAGAAGTAAAGCCAGCAGCAGTAACCGAAGCCGAACCAAGCCCCTTGAGAAAGGTGGCTAACATCTTGACAAGCACTCAACCGTTCTGTCGAGCCGCCCACACGAACACACGCAGGATGTACTTCATCGCAAATGGCAAAGGCTTGCTTGATTTAACACCATAAATCTAATCCTAGCACAAGACATGCTTCTTCTTCTTTTTTTTTTTTTTTACAAGCTAACAAGCAGACTTCTTTATTCTTCTGGGCTTCACTGGAAATTTAATAAGCATCCGGACATCGTTATCTCACTTAAATTGACATTTACTGGCCGTTCCTTGAATTTTCAAACTTGAAAATGCTTTTATCTGGTGAATTAAATTACTGTCTCCATCACAACCATCCCTACATATGAGCTTATTATAATAGCTAATAATCTCGCATTGGCAAGTCATACTTTAAAAGCTTATTGCAGAGTTTAATCAGTGTGTTTATCAAAAACGACAGCTATTTTTCTTTTATTACACCAGGGTATGAAAGTCTGTTTCTGTTTGATCAGATCTAATACAAATTTCATTTTTATATCTTTCACTGATAAAAGTCAACACAGCAGGGTCTTATTGATTGAAGCAGATGGGAATAAGAAATAATCCATAGAGGACTGTATTAACTGAGTCGATATCAAGTTAGTCATTAAAGGTCGTATTTAGAGTTGCTCCAATAAACAAAGCAACAACATAAACAACGTCGATAAATTGAATGAGAAATGAGAGTAAGGCTTGATAAGGACACTAAGGAGACTAGGACGAGACTTCCCAATGTGTGAGTGAAAGTGAGGGTTATTTATGATGAGCCAAAGGTTAATGCAAGTCTGGAGAAGACGAATGAACAAATGGACCATGTGGTATTTTGTATTTTTGGCCATACAGTGGTGTATTATAGGAAAAGGGCTTTGTGTAAGCACTAACGTTACATCCTGACTGCTTTCAAGTGCTCGTGCTGAAAGGATTTTCTTCACCATCATCTCTGATGTTTCTCTTCCCAAAAATCTGAAAATCTGCCAAATATGAATACAAAGGTGGTTTTAATAACTTAAGCAAGCAACCCAGAGAAACAACTTCCAACATAATATCCAGTGGCATAACATCCAACATAACGTTTGAACTTAAGCTACTTTGCTACACATGGCTATAAGATGTAAAGGCTATTAGGAGTGTAACGGCATCACCTTTGATTTGAAGAATGCACCATCTAAAAAATTTAAGGAGGAAAAAAAGGATTTTCTTCAGGTATTTCCTCCTCAAGCAGTTTAAAAATGAACTTAGCCTGAAATGTAAATAACTGCTTATTCTAAAATAAATTTAATTTATGAACATATTCATTTTTTTTTTTTATTGCTTGTGAAATAATTGTGGTTGTGTACTTCAGGAGGAAAAAAAGCAGCAACAGGATTTTCTTCAGGTATTTCTTCCTCAAGCAGCTTAAAACATGAATTTTTCCTGCTTATTTAAAAATAAATAAATAAAATTAATAAATATATATATATATATATAAAAAAAACTATTCGTTTTTTTAAATAGCTTGTCAAAATTTTGGTTGTGTACCCAGATTTCCACATCCTACTCAAAATTTTGTACTTAATCATCTGGTGAAAGCAAATCACAAAAAAAAGTTGAATTTTATTGCCCTGTCAAAAATAATTGGCCATCTTTGGCTGGTTGCTTTCATCCTCGTGTACGTCTGTTACATAACTTCCAATCAGGCCTCCCAATTAAGTGCAGGTTCTTATCTAGAATGCTGACTTGCCATCTCTCACAAGCTACAGGGTTTTTCAAAGAGGGATGGTGGTGGTTAGGAGCAGTGCTGTAAGCTTCTTATGGCAGAAATTATATTCCTCCACGCTCTGATGGGTTTGGCCCTCGCTCCTGGATGCTTGTCGGGAAAGAAAAAGCGAAATGGAAGAGACACCACTGGGTCAGAGTCATGGTAACTCTGAGTACTCACCAAATGCTTTATTTGGAACCTCTTCAAATGAATCTGTGTATTCCTGACATGTTGTGATGCAACAGAGTGAAAGTAAGAGAGTAAGCAATGTGGGGTAGTAAAAAAAACACGAGGGAAAAAGACCTTCCAAATGCTTTTCCATTCACACTGGTGGATGATGTGTGATTGTAGAAAACAGTAGATATCTCATCAGGTCAAGAGAACATTCTTTAACATTATATTATTTGTATGATTATATGATATTATATGGAGTTATGTGGAAATTATTTCAGTGCATGCTGTAATACTTTACAGGTGAAATTCTGTATTTGTGTTCAGGCTGAATGAAAACTAGTTCTATTCATGGGTTCAGATTTCTATGCCTTGATTTAATCTGATAGAGTCAAAGCAATGCAAAAATCATGCCATTACAGCAAACTGGAATACTTGTATCCAAAAAAAAAAACAACAACAACAAAAAACAAGATGCAGACGTAAGATTGTTATTGTAGAGGAGGAAGAGGCTGTTGGAATATTTGTCTAATGTAGAGAAAAGAAAAGTCATTTCACGGCTTTTCAGAAAGGGAACAGTCAACACTGCTTTGTGCTGCTGTCTCAGCGTGACCTAGCAAAGCCCTGTACACTTAAACATAAAAAACAGAGGGAGAGAGTGTATATAAAAGCAGAGGAACAGAAGACAGACAGACCCATATAAGGGGAAAAATGTAAGGGAAAAAAGAGAGAGAATTGAGCATTTATTTATTTGTAAATCTGTCAAAGTGACTCATAAAAGAACATAAACATGACGTTCATGAAGCTCATCATGAAATGTTTAAAACAAATATTTAAACTTCAATTAACCCAAAAAAGAGAAAAAAGGTTCTTTGAAAGGTGACATAGAAAGTACTATAATTATAAAAGAGTACCAAGCATGTTGCTCAAGAAAAAAAAAAAAAGGTGTGAAATGACTCAAGCTGCTTCCCAAGATATGTGAATGTGTGAAAAGATGCAATCTTGGATGCAGCCAGGATCTCAAAACACTATGCATGAATGTAGCATAAAAAATAAGTTTCCAGTAGTTCTGATGTAAAAACCAAGGCCGTGGACATGATCGACACACTCTTGTATGTCGGCAAGACACGTTTGGAAGTAGACACTTAGGCAGAAACTCAACAGGAAAAAAAAAGAATATAAGAAATGGTGCGAGTCTGATAGGAAGTGAGACAAGCTGGATAAAAGCAAAGATAGATCAGATCCACTGAAACATACTGTTGCCAAGAATAAAATGGTCAAACTAGCTTCACTCTAAAATAAATTGGCTGTGCCATAGAGATTAGTTAGACTAACTCCATACTGTAGAAAAACAGTGGACTTACTCGTGTAGCACACGTTGTCTTTAGAAGGACAGTGAAAGCCTGGCTTATGAACCATTTCCGATTGTGGTTCAGAGGAATTCAATTTCCTGTGTTTTTTTTCGGCAGCAGGAACTGCCTCGTTGCTATCTTTTTATAAGTCTCATCATTGCAGCCGCATAACATGTTGCAATTAGGATGTCACCAATATCCACCAGGTCTCTTTCCACTCAGGCTGAACAAGCCAACATCAAAAGGCAATTGTGGGTTTTTCCAAAAATACTCAGTGTCACCGAAGGCACCCGCTTTACAGAAAGGGGGACATTGAGGGAATAAATTTGCTTTTCAAATTTGCTTAATTCAAAGCATTATTACTCCATTAATGTGCGAGTGATATGAGATGCACAAATGGCTCTGATTAAAGTGGATGCAAGATGGCCTGCATCAACATTCCCCTCATTTTATCTAATAGTTTCGATTATTACTTTCGGAAATGTCTCTCACTGTTTTATAATTTCCACCAACTGAGCGCTATTTATATGCATCTGGGACCTGATCATTTGGGGCACACAGCATTTCCTGTTTGTTGGATTCCATGCAAAATTGTAGAATTGAGACATCACGTTCCTGGAGGAAAAATGTCAGCCATGTTGGCAGTACGGAGAGTGTCCATCATGATTGCTTTGAAATTTTGTTAAAGTTGTAACGGTCTGGTGAAAGGCAAGACAAGAACACATAAATTTTACTGACTATAGTACATACATTCTTTTGTTTATGGAGGCAACAAGATGAGAAGATCAGTCCAAACATCTCTTTCCCCAGCCACAGATTCAAGTACCTCCAGAGGGATCAGCAGAAATTCCCAAGCTGTCCAGGATTTGCCCAGTGGGTCTCTGTCCAGAGACATACCCGATACATATCCCCACCGGCATTGGATTACGTGGCTGGGGATAAAGTAGTTTGGATTGACCTTCTTAGCTTGTTCTTCTGTCTCATGTTCTATACTATACTACCTACTGCATGTAATCATATATAATGTAGTGAAGCTATTTGAGTTCCTGCTTCACCAATCATTTTGTCAGTCTTTGGCTGAGGAAGGGCAACTTTGGATGGACCTTCTCTGCTTGTTGCAAATGTGCTACCATTGCTACTGTGACCCTCTTTTTCTCAATTTGGGTTTCAGCTTGTGATCGTAGATAAGGATTGGGGTGTAGATTGACTGGTAAACAGAATGCTTTGTCTGCAATCTGAGTACCTGCTTCACTACCACAGACCAGAACAATGACTGCAACACCAATTTGTTTGTCAATTTCATCTAGACTCATGAATAAATTCCCAATATGTGTAAACTCCTTGTCCAAGGGGACCCAATAGAAACATCTCAGTCTTTTCTTGGAAAGAACCATTGGCCTCGGACTGATTTGTAACCAGCTGCCAAACACTGAAAGAGAAATGAATATGACTTAAATACATCACCTTCAGTCAGAATCCATTGGAGTCTGTAGCTGAAGCGTAATTTGTAATAATTCCTTGAATCTGCTGTTTATAGGTCTCGCTAGCTCTCCTGTCACTTCCTTCTTCAGTTGGCAGCTTGGCTGCTTTTAGGCACAAAATGGCTGACACTACTAATGTTGCCCTGAGAAACACTGCTAATGTTGCCCTGAGAAGTCTTATGATTCTCATACTTACAGTATGAGGAGAGACTGAAAATTAAACAAGAGGGCACACCAATGCACAAATGGACTGTCTGTGTTTATTATTAGTCTTAGATTACATGGAGCATCAACTATACACATTCCTGTGAATTACTGTAGGACTGATAATGTCCAGGTTATATTACTGTGCTCAATCCATCATGTTAAATATGTCGATAACATTTATTAATAAAATGTGCTTCTCACATCAGACTTTGTTGGTGTCCTTCAAAGGAACAACTGACCACTTTTGGACCAGAATGGAAGTTACTTGACTAATAGACTGAAGTCAAAGTTTTCCAAAGCATCATCAGAATTTCTTTTGATATTGATGACTTAAGCAAGAAACGATTTGATGTCAAGGGTCTACAAAGATAGCAGTCATGGTTTGTTTTTGTGTTGTTTGGCAGGTGGTATAAGAGGATGCACTGCTGTTCCACCTGATTAGGAAACGGCTTTTCTCACTCATTGCATCTGCTGTATTCCGTCTCCTTTCCTCCCCACTCTCATCCCACATGGGTAATGATTCATGACAAAGCAGCAATGTAGTGCCACCAGTTTTTTTTTTTTTCTATCCCTGCTCTCAGATGCCAAAGATCATTTCTGAGAGATGTACAACCAACAACAGCAGAGATTTCGAACCTTCACTCAATACAGCATTTGTCTTTACAGGTTTATGAGGGGTCATGGATGATCATATACCATCTACAGGTTTGTCACATGAGGACAATCGAAGCATATAATCACCTTATGGGTGTAATGACTGACAAAAGAAAAATGTCCCCATAACACAGATTTGGGAAAGTGAGGTAATACATTCATTCATCTTCATTAACCTCTTTAACACCAAGATGCAGTCCATCCAGAGCCTATCCCTGGAAGACTAGACATTTGGCAGGAATTGAGCCTGGATGAGATGACAGCCCACTACAGGACACAGGGTGAATTTAATATCATTTATTTGTCGACTGGAAGGAAACCAGGCAACCCTGAATAAACCCACATGGACACACACGTAGAACATAAACTCTACCAAGAAGGTAACCCTGAGTTCAGAATCAAATCAGAGACCCTAAGGCAGCAAGAGGACCCCTGCTGTATCACTAGACTGCCTGAGGACGTACGCTTTTATCTAAATGTCTGATCTACTGTCTGCAGTATTGAAGTACCAGTACAACAAAGAGACAGTTCCAACAATCCACCCTTGGCATAAGCAATGCATAAACAATATTATACTCCTTAGCTCAGATTTCTGAAATAAATAAATAAAAAAAGAAGACAACTGTCCTATTAGTATTATCTCCATGAACTTTAAATAAGAGACTAGAGTCAATCATACCAAGGTCTCTCTCTCTTTTTTTTTTATTGCTGTGCATGATGTAACTGAATGACCATCAAGCGTTACTACATAATTGAAAAATAATTATTTCTGTCTGCTCATGCTCCTAGTAGAAGTATTTCAGCCTTGTCAGAATTAAATAGCAAATTGCATATCATCTAGTGTCAAGGGTCCATTACATGTTTCTCAGCTTTATTAAGCTGTTGACAGAAACATACAACTGTGTGTCATCAGCATAGCAGATTTCTTACATATTCATCCATAAAATCTTCAGTGCATTCACTCTTAGGGGTTGCTAATGGCATACTTCTAACTCCCTCACTGGATTAGATTTCTATTACTAATGATCACTTTCTGAAACATTTTATAGGCTTGGAAAAATTGATATAATGGGGTAGATGGTGAAAGTTTGGTTAAGCCTGTGTTAACCCCAGCAATGAATTAGACCATTTCTTTACTTACAAAATATACTCAAACCATCCATTTGACCACAGATGAGATCCTGTTAATTGCACCCATGTAATGTGTCATTGTTTATCACTGATTTTGTTTCATTTGTGGGTTCAGGGGTCAAAACTATCTATAGGACCCATAAATGAGGACAATCATTCACAGGGATGGAAAGAAATGTGCTACCGTCTTTACACCCATTGGTAGCTGCTATGAGACAATGTCCTTTACCCGATCAATACAGTTTGTTTGTGTGTCTGAAATCTTTTGAGAGTGAGGTGTCTCCAAGATTGAATTAACACACCATACACTGAGCATCTTAACTAACATTCTTCAACCTACACCTCCTTCCATCAGCACTTCATCCTGAGTGTTTGTGTTCTTTCACTCAGGAACACACAGAAAACCATGCTGTAAATCCAGCAACTGGGCAATTATGTCGTCCTCTGGACTTGAATGGGTGCCGAAGGCTGAATAATAGCTTTGTGATCATATTGAGTATAAGTCGAGCTGTAAAGATGAGATTATTATGTTTCTGTTTGTGCCATTTACAACCATCCAGTCTGAAACTAATTTAATTTCCATTAACAGCACGGTGATTAAGCTGAGCAAAGAGAGCGAATGAAAATGAGCAATATGCTAATTACTGACTTTAAGTCATCATTTCTTTGCGATCAGGTTGAGGACAATGTAATGGGAAACATTAACTTTGAAAAGTATTTAAAAGGCACAGCAGGGTCAAAAGGTCTGCTACTGAGACACAGTGTTACTTATTCATCAGAAATACTTTATCTAACATCTAAAAAAATGCTGAAATGAAATTTCTATCCTAGTAATTTGATTTACATGTATTCCTATGGCCAGAAGTTTTCACCTGAACCTAGCACTTATGTGCTTTTAACATCCTATTCCAGATTTATTCCCTCTTCACCATCATATTAAGCTCCATGTCTTCTCAGAAAGCTTTTCACCAGATTGTAAAGAGTGGCTGTGGGGATTTGTCCATTCACCCACAAGAGCATTAGTGAGGTCAGGCATTGATGTCAGGATATATTGAGGGGATCTGGGGTGCAGCCAGTGTTCCAGTTGTTCCCAAAGGTGTTCACTGGGGTTGAGGTCAGGGTTTTGTGCTGGACACTTGAGTTTTTCCATTCCATCCATGTCTTCATGGAGATGGGGCACAGGTAATGCTTGAACAGGTTTAGGGCCTCTTAAGTTTAAGTGCAAGCCTTTATTGGTCACATATACAGTAGCATGCGAAAGTTTGGGCACTGCTGGTCAAAATTTCTGTTAATGTGAACAGTTAAGCAAGTGGAATATGAAATGATTTCCAAAAGGCATAAAGTTACAGATGATACAGATTCCCTTCATATTTTAAACAATTTTTAAAAAAATTTTCATCTTATACATTTTCAAAATAACGGAAAAGGAAAAGGGCCCGCAGCAAAAGTTTGGGCACCCTGCTTAGTTAGTACCTAGTAGCACCCCCTTTGGTAAGTATCACAGCTTGTAAACGCTTTTTGTAGCCAGCCAAGAGTCTTTCAGTTCTTGTTTGAGGGATTTTCACCCATTCTTCCTTACAACAGTCTTCTAGTTCTGTGAGATTCCTGGGCCGTCCTGCATGCACTGCGCTTTTGAGGTCTATCCACAGATTTTCAAATGATGTTTAGGTCAGGAGACTGTGAGGGCCATGGCAAAACCTTCAGTTTGCGCCTCCTGAGGTAGTCCATTGTGGATTTTGAGATGTGTGTAGGATCATTATCCATTTGTAGAAGCCATCCTCTTTTCAACTTCAATTTTTTTTTTTTTTTTACAGATAGTGTTATTTTTGCTTCCAGAATTTGTGGGAATTTAATTGAATCCATTCTTTCCTCTACCCGGGGAAATGTTCCCTGTGCCATTGGCTGCAATACAACCCCCAAGGCATGATCAATCCACCTCCATGCTTAACAGTTGGACTGGTGTTCTTTCCATGAAATTCTGTGCCTTTTGTTCTCCAAACATACCTTTGCTCATTGCAGCCAAAGAGTTCTATTTTAACCTCATCGGTCCACAGGACTTTTTCCAAAATGCATCAAGCTTGAGTAAATGGTCTTTTGCAAAATTCAGACGTAGGAGATGTTTTCTTCTGATGACTGTTGCATGAAAGGCCATAATTATGCAGGTGTCACTGAACAGTTGAACAGTGTACCACAACTCCAGAGTCAAATCTCCAAATCTCCCTGGAAGTCTTTTGCAGTCAAACGGGGATTCTGACTTGCATTTCCAGCAATCCTACGAGCAGTTTTCTCTGATAATTTTCTTGGTCTTGCAGACCATATCTTGACCCCCACTGTTCCTGTTAACTGCCATTCTTAATTACATTCCAAACTGAGGAAATCGGTACCTGAAAACACTTTGCTATCTTCTTATAGCCTTCTCCTGCTTTGTGGGTGTCAATCATTTTCATTTTCAAAGTGCTTGGCAACTGCTTAGAGGAACGAATGGCTTCTGATTGTTGGGACAAGTTTAGAGGAGTCTGGGTATTTATTGAAATTTTATTGAAATTTGCATCACCTGGCCTTTCCTAACAATGACTGTGAACAAGCCATAACCCTAACAGGCTAATTAAGGTCTGATACCTTGGTCAAAGTTATCTGAGAGCTCAAGTCTCCCTTTTTCACTTTAAAATTGTAGAAAACAAAAACAATACACTAATATTGCTTAAAACATTGCAAAAGAGTGTTTCATGTTTAATTTTATACCTTTTGGAGATCATTTCATCTTCCATTTACTTAACTGTTCACATTAACAGAAATTTTGGCCAGGGGTGCCCAAACTTTCATATACCACAGTACATTACTGCACAGTGAAATTCTTTCTTCGCATACTTGGAGGGTTGGGGTCAGGGCGCAGAGTCAGGCATGATGCAGTGCACCTGGTTCAGGGGGGTTGAGGGCCTCGCACAAGGGCCCAACAGTGACAGCTTGGAGGTGCTGGGGCTTGAACCCTGATCTTCTGATCAACAACCCAGAGCCTTAACCACTTGAGCTTACACTCAAGTGGTCTTACTTCCAGTGAAGGGAAATTATACAAATTCTATATAATTGTGCCCTTCCAACCTTGTGGTAACAGATTGGGAAAGAACCACATATGCATGTGTGATAGTTAGGGGTCCAGAAAAGTCTATGACATGATTGTCTTGAGGCAGAGATCTGGGGAAGTGAAAAGAAAAGATTCTGCAGTTTTATGTATCCATTCTTTGTAGAACTCTAGAACAGTCAATAATCTGGTCAAACTGAGAAACAAGGCAAGAACATCTTTCATCAATGAGGTGACCAAAACAAAGAAACAAAAACACAAAAATCACTCTGATTCTGCTGCACAGACTCAACCTAGAAGTAGAAGAACCTGCGCCATTGATTAGATGTCAGCAAAAGGCACATTATTACTTATAGACATTAGACTGGGGTGTCCAATCTTATCCGCAAAAGAGCCGGTGTGGGTGCAGGTTTCAATTCCAATCAAGCAGAAGCCACACCTGATTCCACCTGTTTAATCAACTGATCTTGTCTTTCAATAGACACAGGTGTGACCCTGGCATTAGACCATTCTGTATATTTCATTACAGCCCAGCCCAGAGTCCTCTCATTATTAACCAAATAATTTTTTGCTATGCAGGTTATGAGTAAAGAATATCTGAAGTATAAAACTGCCAGTGGTCCCTGAGCATTTAAAGATTTAAGCATCTTTGAGAATAGAATAAGGCTCCAGTGAATCTGATCCAAAAAACCCTCTAAGCTGGCACAAAAAATACCTCTTTCCATGCCTGCCATCATGATTATCCACTTTGTCACCATCAGATGACCTTTTAGAAAAACTGGTCCACTTGTATAAAAATTTATAAGCATCAGTTCAACAGCACAACCAGCAAGCATCCAAAATTCAACCTCAAGTGCAGGGAGGAATGAAATTAAACCTTACTGCCTGTCAATCAAGCCAGGAAAGAAATAAAGAACTGATCAAATATGTATGTTATGCACTAAAGCTGTTCTAATTCCCCTTAAAACTGCCCAAAGAAGTCAGCTTAACTGCTTGATGATCATCGCCACACATTTAGTCCACCGAGAGCCATAGTGAAGATCACCACCTGCTGCTGCTACGTCTAGAAAAATCATAGCTCTCCTCAAGGTGCCTTGATTTAGCTTAAAGACAGATGTGTCTGGGATTTGAATAGCAAATTTGATCATACGCAATCATAAGACCTTATCACAAGAGTTAAATTAATGCTTGCTAGCTTGCTAGGGAACTTGACTACAAAGTGTAATGAGAGAGCAGTGACAATATAGTGACAATAACAGCTAGGTATATCTTACTACTGGTGTCTGATGGTTTGAAGAAACCCGGCTACTTAATTTTAATATTTATTAGGTAGCATTCCACAAAATTAAATAGTTTATTCTGAATACTAAAAAGCTAGCAAGTACTGCATGTAATGCTAACAAACCTGGCTAGCATTAAGTAGATGATGCTTGATAGCGAACCCTGACTTTTGCTAAAATAATGATCTAGCTGCTTAATGTTAACATTAACACCTTTCTCTGAGTACTTTTAAAAGAAAATATTCAATAGTCCTGTCAGGGCTACAATAAAATAAATCAAAAAGCCCAAATCAACCTTGATTATTTTATTATTAATTCCTACCACTTTTAAAAATATTTAGGGTCAAACCTCAACACAAAACCATTAGTATAGATCAAAAGTAAGAACTTTAAAAGATTAGCAAATTGCTAATATGAACACATAAAATCTTCCAGGCTTGTTATTTGATTCAGACATCATGTTTCAAACTGTGCCTGAAGACCCAATCGAGAGCTCGTATGCTAACTCATCACAATTTCATCAACGGTTGTTACTAATATGCATCTTTTTGCTAGGCCTGAGAAAAAAAATCATGGCTCAGAAGAACCTTGAGGGCATTAACGCAATCCAAGTGGAAATCTCATTAGGTTTCGCACACTCGTCCCCACCTGAGCGATGCAGCCTCAACGTCGCATGCAGATGCGCTAATTAATTCTATGCAGGATAATGAGCAGCTAAAAATACACGAAACGCTAATGAAGAAAAGGCAGATAAAGTTTTGTTTGCGTTTAGCAACCAGATAGAGAGCTAGTCTTTTGATCCATCCGTGCAAATTCTACGGATTAAAGATCTTAAGAGGGAAATTTCAGAGATGGATGTATGTTGGTAAGGAAAGGAGAGGGGAGGGGCGGTGGCTGACAGGAAAAATGCAATTTATATGGAATTAACAGATGATGTTTGGCTTGTTAGCGAAATCAGCTAAAAAATATCGAATGCATTCATGTAAATCTCTATAGCACCGCATTTTATACACAAGCTCCCGTGCCTCGAATTCCCATGTTGCCTTGCGGCATCATATTTCCAGCTCCCAGTAAAATAAATTGCCGATCCTTCATTCCTTCATTCTCCAGCAGCGCCAGTGTACATCCCAAAGCATTTCACATCACCAAACATGTTTCTGTGTCTACGATAAACACAACAGAATCCGGTGAGGCGTGTGAGATTAGAACGGATATGGAAGTGGACACAGAGCGACAAGGAAGGAGATGCGGTGTGGGAGGAGTGAGGAGTTTGTGTGGGAGAGGAAAAAGTAAAGAGAAAGAGCTGAGGGACTCGAAAAGCCTCATAACAACTGTTCCGCTCTAGCAATTTCTTTCTTTCTTCGCGGTAAGTAAATCCTCGGCCGTAATAAGAGATGACGGTGTGGAGGATGAGCGTATGAATGTGGAGCAATGAAGTCAGGAAGTCAGAGCGCTGTAAGGAAAATGTTGATCCGTGGGAACCGTATGAAGCTTTAGAAGAAAGATCTAGCTGATTAAAAGTGTTTAAAATCTAAAATCTAAAATAAACATAAAATTGCGTTCGTTTTAGAGCTGAAGGCTTCATTAATCACTGCAAATTTTCTTTCAAATGCTTTCTTTCAAATGATCAAGTGCTTTTATTTATTTTTTATAAATAACATGCTAACTTTAGTTCATGAATTATAATTGTGCATTTGATCACTAACATTGCTAACTGATTTTTGTCGTCATTGTCTCTCTTTAAACTCTGTGTGTCATGATTCCTGCATCAGACAATATGAGAATAATTTTTGTCTTTTAAAACCATCAGAGCTTTGATACCCGACTTTATCCGTGTTTGTTGTATCGCTGCATCAATCTAAAGGCTGATCACAAACTTAGAGCACAAACGCACTCAAGATGCTTTCCTTTTCTTTAGGAAGATTGATTTCTATGAACAACTTGCTTCAGAATAACAAGTTTGCATTTCTGTTCTCACAAAATGACGAGTACATGATGAGTAATTGGTTTGCTACCTGATTGTGTTCACCATTTTTGTTAGTCCTCGATTAGTTTGTCTGCATCCACTCTTATCTCTGCATCCATGTTGTAATAAAACAAAACATACATGCTCAAAAGGTTTCCTTTCATTTTAGAAGATTTATTTATATGTTTCAATAACAAACCTAATCTTAGAAGTTTCTAGATAGTCTTGAAAGTTCCCCTTAATTTTGGATTTGTTTATCTGCAAAATATATGCATTTTTTTTTTTACAAGAATAATACATTTATGCTTCTGTTATCAAAAAATGCTAAGTATATGATGAGTAATTGGTTTTGTTACCTGATAGTGTTCACCTGTCCTGTGTTATTAGCTTGTCTGTATCACTATTACTGGAAAAAAACAAATCTGAAAAATATTTTAAAAAATCTTAGCTTGCAAACTTCAAGTACATAAATGACCTGGTCTGCAGTGGTCAGTATCTATCAAAAGGAATCAAAAGGAAGGAACAGTGCTGAACCGGCGAAAGAGGGTCATGGGTGGTCAAGGCTCATTGATGCACGTGGGGAGCAAAGGCTGGCCTGATGCAACAGACGAGCTACTGTTGATAAACCTGCTGAAGAAGTTACTGCTGGTTCTGATAGAAAGGTGTCAGAATACACAGTACATGATGGGTCAGGGCTGTTTTGGCAGCAAAAAGGTGGTCATAATGTTATGCATGATCGGTGTATAACTATACTATAAAAAAATATTTTGAAAGACTAGACAGTAATAATAAAGAGCAATATACTATAATACAGTAATCCGCGATACACAGACGCCACCCCCAAATGCTTATTTTTTTTTTTATTGTTTAAGCTGTAAATTAGCCCCCCACACTCTTTAAACACACACAGAAAACATGTGCAAGCATAATGCGAGATGGATTTGGGGTAAATTCATAGAAATTTCACATTTATAGTGAGTACTGTATGTATGAATCCTTAGAAGGTGCAGGGTGTTTGGGCGACATAATAGGGCTTGCAGAACAACCGTAAAAAAACAAAACAAAAAGTGTACACAGAACAAAACGAAGGTGACACGCGAAGAACTGGGATGCTGGAGAATTCTGCTTCCCCTTCCCCAACACATAGCCAGCAGCCAATCACAGCCGTGATTAAATGAATGGGGCATTCCGATTGGCCAGACTCGTTCCTCCAGCCGTACTGTATTTAGATTTTCAGCATCCCCGTACCGCACAACCCTAAACAATGCTACATGTCCTTTTTAACATTTTACTTCATTTTCAATTAATGTTCATATTTTGTAATTAATAATTTTTTTTTTTTTTTAAATAAATGACCTTATTTCAACATAAAAATAATTCACTATAAGGTTTGCGGATACCGCGAAATACCAGGAAAATCCGCGAAAAAAAGTTATGTTCCAAATAAAATTCTGCGATATACCGGGACCACGATATATGAACCGCAATATAGCGGGGGATTACTCTACACATGCAAAAAAATTAAAGGAACACTTTTTAATCAGAGTATAGCATCAAGTCAATCCTGGGATATTGATCTGGTCAGTTTAGTAGAGGGGTCTGTTAATCAGTTTCAGCCGCTTTGGTGTTTATGAAATTAACAACAGGTGCACTAGATGGGCAACAGACCCATCAGACGACCCCCATAACAGGAATGGTTTTACACGTGAAGGCCACGCACATTTTTTTTTACCTACTCATCTTTTTTGACTGTTTTTCATTAGCTTTGCATTTGGCTAGGGTCAGTGTCACTACTGGTAGCATGAGGCGATATCTGGACCCTACAGAGATTTCACAGGCAGTCCAAGTCCTCCAGGATGGCACATCAATATGTACCATTGCCAGAAGGTTTGCTGTGTCTCCCAGCACACTCTCAAGAGCATGGAGGAGATTCCAGGAGACAGGCAGTTACTCTAGGAGAGCTGGACAGGGCCGTAGAAGGTCCTTAATCCATCAGCAGGACCCGTATCTGCTCCTTTGTGCAAGGAGGAACAGGATGAGCACTGCCAGAGCCCTACAAAATGACCTCCAGCAGGCCACTGGTGTGAATGTCTCTGACCAAACAATCAGAAACTGACTTGATGAGGGTGGCCTATAAGCCCAAAATCCTCGAGTGGGCCCTATGCTCACTGCCCGGCAGCATGGAGCTCGATTGGCATTTGCCAATGAACACCAGAATTGGCAGGTCAGCCACTGGTGCCCTGTGCTTTTCACAGATGAGAGCAGGTTCACCCTGAGCACATGAGACAGATGTGAAAGGGTCTGAAGAAGCCATGGAGAATGTTATGCTGCCTGTAACATCATTCAGCATGACCGGTTTGGTGGTGGGTCAGTGATGGTCTGGGGAGGCATATCCATGGAGGGACGCACAGACATCTACAGGCTAGACAATGGTACCCTGACTGCCATTAGGTATCGGGATGATATCCTCGGACCCATTGTCAGACCCTGCGCTGGTGCAGTGGGTCCTGGGTTCCTCCTGGTGCACGACAATGCCCGGCCTCTTGTGGCGAGAGTATGCAGACAGTTCCTGGAGGATGAAGGAATTGATACCACTGAATGGCCCTCACACTCGCCTGACCTAAATTCAATAGGTCCATCAGACACCGCCAGGTTGCACCTCAGACTGTCCAGGAGCTCAGTGATGCCCTAGTCAAGATCTGGAAGGAAATACCCCAGGACACCATCTGTCGTCTTATTAGGAGCATGCCCTGACGTTGTAAGGCTTGCATACAAGCACGTGGGGGCCATACAAATTACTGAGTACCATTTTGAGTTGCTGCAATGAAATTTCAGCAAAATGGACTAGGGTGTCTTCAAATTCAGCCCTCTGTAAGTTGATCATTTTCATTTCCATCAAACGATATGGCATCCTTTCATTCCTAACACATTACCCAGTCCATATCAGTATAGATATCTAACATGATATTTTTCCCCATTGAGATGTAATTTTTTTAGATGTAATTTTATATTATATAAGAGAGAATTTATGTTTAGATTACTACACTGTTGAATACTCAGTTGTTAAAAAGTGATTTTATTTATTTATTTATTTTATTTTATTATATATGTATTTACTTTAACTGGGCAAGCTGGTGAAGGAACAACTTTTTATAGCTGCTATAGTGCAACTATATTATGTTCCTGACAACAGGAAGCAACTTGTTTCACAGATGTTCCCTGACATTTAATGTAACTATAAATGGATGAAAAAAAAAAAACCCAACTTATTCTTTAACGAATAAATATACACTTCATCACATACTGTGATAAGAACTGAATCCACTTCACCATCGTCAGTTGATCCATTTTCATTTTTCCTCCCTGTATTTTTTTTTCAACTTCAAAAATGTGATTTATTTCAGCTTTGCTCAGTTTGTACAGCAAATTAAATGCCATCACAAATGAAAGAATGAAGCAAATGTTTGTCTTTCTGTCAATGATATAATCAGAATAATAAGTACTGTCTGCATTGTTTTTTTTTTTTTTTAATATCTCAGTATTTAATATCTAATATCTGAGTGTAGTGCTTGCTTTGTGACTTTCAGACTTTGATTATTGTAGTGTTGTGTTAAACAATTGCCGTGGAAACCAGATGGTCAAATAGACTTCAGTTTAATGCAAGATATTTTTAACATGTGTATATATAAAAAAAAGCTTCTACAATCTATGCTTTAAATAATGCATTATGAGAATGGAGTGGAGCTGTGTGTTAGTTTTTGATGTATGACAGAAGAAAAAGTCCTTGGCAAGTGAATGCCAGACTATTGGACTACATCAAAAACGGCTCGAATTCCCAACCGCTCGCTCTTAAACCCATCTCGCACCTCACGCCGCATCCCATCCCTCTCTAGTGAAAGATATAAATCTAAAGAATCGATATTTACAAAGTTAAAGTCAGGGAGGGAGAGAGAGAGAGAGAGAGAGAGAGGGAGGAGTGTATAGCAAAGGTGAGGCGGTCACCACGGTGATGCTCGACTACACGTGTTTGCTGGATCGTAGCCGTGGGTGAAGGGTGATTTGGGAATGTCCGATGGCTCAATGGTCCGGTTGCTTCTGTTTGAGAGTGAGAACGATCAATAACGCAGCAGGACAAAGATAAAAGGCAGAAGGACAAAAAGGGAGCAAGAGGAGAAAGAAAAAAACAGCAGGATTCAGAGCTACTGTGGTCACATTGCCACCTTCTGAAGGAGGTGGACTATTTTTTGTTTGTTTTTTTAATTCTGAGAAAGACAACGTAAAGCTCATTAAGGAATGACAACTTGATGGCGATGTGATGAAGCCAAACTTAAATTTACCACAAAAAATAAGTTTTTTTCCCCTAACAGGCTTATCCTTTTAGAGTTACATATAACATTCTTATTCCATTACGTTTTAGCAGCTGTAAAAATCTTGAAGCAAAAAAAATAAACAATAACAAACCATGTATGATGTGCCTCCCGAATATGGCGAATTTTAAAGAACAAATTCGGAGAAAATCAATCTGGAGCAGGAATTTCAGAATAACGATCCCATCGGAATACAGTTCCTCGACAGTGTCTGTCTAGATTCAGGATCTATTACATCACTCCATTTTCTCTCCTCCAAAATGGCTCCTCACTTTCTCCACCTTCTCTCTTTAAACTCCGCTGGTCTCCGTCTAATTCTCCGTCTCGTCTTCCTTCAAGATCACACCATTACTCCAGCTCAGGTGGAACCCAGACGTCTGACCGTGACCTTTTATTCGGTGAGAAATTTGATTATGTAGAGTGCTATTTGCTGAAGGTGTTAAAACTAAGACGGATTTTTCTTGCTTTATTGGGAAATGGTGGCTCGTTCTGCAGAACCTAAAGCAGTCCTAGCGTTTATTATAGGTGTAATTGTTGCATTCTGTTGCTTAGTGTATTATTAAGAAGAAGCTTAGAGCTGTCTAGACTCACTAACGATTTTTTTTTAACTTCTTGGGTGGAGGTCATGGGAAAGCCGAGGCTCATCGCATGAAAACGCCTTAAACTTTTAACATTAACATGATGATGAAATGTCAGATCCTGTTAGAGAAAATGAATCAATATCAACTGACCAATCAGAATCCAGAATTCAACAGTGCTGTGGGTGGTGTGATTTGTTAGAAACTTAAATTTTTTGAAAAATTGACATATATAAATATTTAAACTATAATTACAGGGAAAAAATTAACATTATATAATAAATGTATAAATATTTAAAGAATTTATAAAAAGTTTCTATTCATTTTAATCACAAGTTATGTTCCTAAAATATATAAAAACAAATATAGAATGACTTATAATATTCTTATATATATATATATCCATATATCTATATCTATCTATATCTATCTATCTATCTATCTATCTATCTATCTATCTATCTATCTATCTATCTATCTATCTATCTATCTATATCTCTATATCTATATCTATCTATATCTATCTATCTATCTATCTATCTATCTATCTATATCTCTATATCTATATCTATATACACACACACAAACTCGAGTTGTAGTAAAATGTCCTTTTGCACACACACAGCTTTTTTTCCTCAGATTTGGCAAATCAGATACTTGCTGACCGTCTGCCAGATTTGTCTGATCTCGAGGGTGGATGTAAATAGGCAGTGTTGGATATTTTCTGTCTCTCTCCCCCGACACCAAGTAGCTCAAAGTTACAATAACCATTTTTCCCCCCTTTTGTTTATTTATTTATTTATTTTTTAAATCCCAAAATGCCCTGTGGAGTTTTTGGCTCGCCTCTTTGCCAATTAAGCAACCAAGAGAGTACGTAGAGCTTAAAATATCCTTGCTCGCTCCCAAAGGGCATTTTCTTACAGCTTGGACCCTGTCCCACAAAAAAAAAAGAAAAAAAAGGAAGGGGTGGGTCAATTTAACTTCGAACTACCAGGTGTCAGTGTGAGAGAGCAAGAGAGATAGATAGATAGATAGATAGATAGATAGATAGATAGATAGATAGATAGATAGATAGAGAGCAAGCAAGAATATTATATATATATATATATAATATATTATAATATATAATATTATATATATAATATAATAATATTATAATAATATATATATGGGGGGTGTTTAATTGTGTTTTGTTATGAATTTTCATTAAACACAATCACAGGTCTTCCATCAGCAGCTCTCACCCTTTCAGGATGCCACTTTAAGCACTGAGGAGAGAATAATATGAAACGATTAATAAAAATTATGAATAATAATAAATTTTAAAAAGTAATAGCTTTTATATAAATGTCAGCTGAATCACACTATGGCACTCAGGAGGCAGGCGGTTCACACCTTCTTATAGCAGCGGCCTTTTAATAGAGTGCAGACGGCTAACCATGTTTGGCAAGAAGTGATCGCTCTTTAACAAAAAGAAATACAAAAATGAAACAAATGAAAATGAAAATAATGACTGTATTAACTTAAAGACAGCGTTCAGAAGGATACATGACTCTCTTGTTAACTCCATCAGTAGAAATGCTGAGATGATTTTTTTAAAGCCTGGCTTGACAAGAGACATAATCCTACATAACCATTTACTTTATGTCCAAATGATAATAACGGAAGCAAATGAGATTACTGTTGATGTAAGGGTCATGTTATGACTCTTCTGCCTCTACATGTGAGTGACATAGCAGTGTTATGACGGTGCGCATTTAACGTCGGAGAAAATACACAACTGTGTATCCAAGGCATCACATCATCATAAGTTGGAAAAAAAAGGAATTTACCTCATTTTACTTATAAATAATTAAAAAAGCACTTAACTAGGTTATTACACTGTGATAGTCAAACATTTTATATGCAGCAGTATGAACCATACATTACACATTACGTATGATGTAATAACCTTGTCGTAATTATGCAAACAAGGAATTATGAACCTCTTTTTACATATTCCACATTACATACAAATATGATTATGTAATATCAAGTTAAACACATAAAAGTATAATTCTGAATCTTGCTTTAATCAAGGGTCTGAAAATCAATAACTATATTATGATGTAATAGGATTTTAAATAATTTGTAAATATTAAAATATTAAATAAAAAAAACATTTCATTAGGAAAATAATTGCTAATTACTGGTCAGATTAAATATTCATAGTTGCCGTATTACTTCAAATTTCCATTACATTTTAAAATCTAAATTTTACTGAATTTTAGGAACTTTTTAAAAATTGATTTTACTCACAAACTTTGTGAGTAAAAATAAAAATGAAATGCATTCCTTATTGGATGTAATTAAATTGAAAATTGATTAATAATAATTACCCCTAAAACTAAATATAAATTGTGTGATACTGAGTGTGTGATATGCAGTTATTTAAAATGCTTATTTAAAACAATATTAGTTATTTCCTCATACTAATATTAGTATAATGGGAATGGTTTTATGTCTACTATTACTAATAAAAATATGATTTCCAAAACCAATAATGCTACAAAAATGATTTATTATCCATATTACTGTAGAAGCAATCATTTTAGATTTTTTTTTTTATTTTACAAAATCTAACTTGCAGTGATTTTTGTTCTTTAAATAAGGAACATATGGTAGTGGGGAAAAAACAGCATGCATCTCAAATTGTCGATTGAATGCATCAAACATTCTTTAAGTCATCTGCAAGACCTGCTAACGTAGCTCTAATTGTGGTGCTAATTTGCTAACCAGGGCCTCTGTCCAATTGACACCGAGCTAAAGAAGATGGAGACAAATTGCTAAGCAGGATGCTAATCACGCTGGTCAGAGATGGCTTATTGACTCGAGACGTTTCCCCCAGGAGTAGTGTGTTCAGACATCAGGTCTTGTGTCTCAGCCTGATAGATGGCTTGTAAGAGTGGGTTCGATAGTCAGGCGAGAGCTGGGCACACTTGCTTCATTATAAAAAGAAAAGAAAAAAGAAAATCATACAACCATAAAAAAAAATAAAAAATCATACAACTGTATCTTCTTGAGTACTGAGTTATTGCTAATGTGGCCAGCATTCAAGTGTAAACTAATATTGTGTAAAACTAATAATTAGCGTGATTAGCTAAATTGATATGCTGAATGATAAGATGAAACTAAAGTTTAAAAGAAAATAAAAAAAAGATCTATATACATCAGCAAGAAGCAATAAGCAGGGGTCCAAGCACTCCGCAAATACACCACTCGCTAGTTCTTTGCAAGCCAAAGATGATTATAGAGATAATAGATAACACACTGTTTTGTGATTAAGGCATTCCACACTGAGGAATAATGTTTGTTGAATAAAATTTGATTTTTATTTTTTTAATCATGCAAATTGGATGAATCAACCTCAACCTTTTTTTATTTCAAGGAAACAGCAGTGAAAGAGAGCTGGCTCTCAAGCATGAAATCACTTTAGCATTTAAAGTTAGAACCATGAATATGCCAAGACGAGAGGTGATGAACTTTAACCTCGATCTTTAATACTAGAAGAAAGAAAGGAAGGAAAATGTTTTTGGGGAAAGCTAGCATTGCCAGAGTGATGGTAATAAGATTTGATTTTCTTCTTTACATGATGTTAGCAAGTTATTTATTAATTATTTATGACAAACGGTTAGGGTTAGTCTTAGAAATAGAGGCGAAGGAAATATTTTGTTTGAGCTGTGCAAACTGGCGAGCTCCAATTAATACCAACGTTTTCTTAAGATGATATGTTGTCAGTGTTTCAAGGCTAATTGTACTTTTTGTACAAGTGCGTCTTCCTCATGTTCTCACATTAAGACAGTTGGATATGAGCACACACACAATCACAGACCTTCTCACTTTTGCAGAGTGAGCAAAGCTCTTGTTGTGAATGTGCACAGCTTGTGCCGTCATTCTAAGACACTTGGAACATGTCATGTCACACACACACACATTGATTCCACAAAGACTCATCAGATGCTATCATAACCAGCACAGCCTTGCAGTAATTAAGCCTCATTCGAGCACAACATGGTGAAAGACTCGCAATATGCACGATAAATATGGCGGCAAGAGTTCAGTTGCTATGCAGGAAAGTCAATGTGGCTGTTATGGGAAGAATTGTGAAAACACAAGCCATCTCCCGGTTAAAGGGATATTTTCTACTCACTGTTCCAATGAGAAATGGAACCTTTTCTGCAATGGTAACATTCCATGGATGTTAAAGGTTCCTTATAGAACCCCACTCCTGACAAAGAACAATGTAAGAAGCTTTATTTTTGATGAGTCAGTCCATCACTTACACAAGGACGCTGATGACTTGTAGCTATGGCAACATGGCACACTTCAGCTGTAAAACATCACCACTGGCATTAATCAACAACATGCAGGACTGATATCTATTTTTTAATTTTTATTTTTGTTTAAAATTATGCTAAAAATTTATTTGTCATGGTACATCCATGAAGCTAGCTAGTAAATTTAAAGAAAAAAAAAAAAAAGTAAAATATAAATAATAATTATAATAATAATTTAAATTCATTATGTTGTATAAATTTATTAGTTTAATCAGACATGTTCCTGTTATGGTAATTCAAGCAGGTTTGTAGGCTACAATAGCTAGTCGATTTATTAAAACAATATATATATATAAAAAAAAAAGCTACAGTATTGAGAATGACAAAAAAATAACAGAATTATTTAAAAGCTACAACAATAATAAGTGACTGACGTTCATAGGTGAAGTTACCCAAGAGTTGCCATTTTTGCTTTAGTTATTTTTTTTTTTTATCCAAGAGACCAGAAAATATGATGTAATTTCCAGTAACATCCCTGGATAGACTGGATTTTGTGAGTTAAAGAGAGCCTGATATGGTCAACTTCCTAATCAGTGCCGAGTCTAGTGAGCTAAGGAGCTGATCAAGACACTAGCTGACAATAAGAATCTGATATAAATTGGTGTATGGGTCTGAATTTGTAACCAGTGAGCAGTTAGTTTGGTTCTAACTGGGGCTACATGAGCAAATTAATTGTTGTTCTTTTGGCTTTTCCCTTCAGGGGTCGCCACAGCAAAATGTCTCTCTCCACCTCTCCCTATCTTCTGCATCCTCAACACTTGCACCCACTAGCTTTGGCCTTCCTCTTTGCCTCCTGCTTGGCAGCTCCATGTCCAACATTCTCCTACCAATATACTCACTCTCCCTCCTCTGAACATGTCCAAACCATCTTAATCTGGCCTCTCCCTAACTTTGTCCCCCAAACGTCCAACATGAGCTGTCCCTCTGATGTACTCGTTCCTAATCCTGTCCAACCGTGTCCCTCCCAAAGAGAACCTCAACATCTTCAGCTCTGCTACCTCCAGCTCTGACTCCTGTCTTTTCCTCAGTGACACTGTCTCTAAAGCATACAGCATGGCCGGTCTCACCACTGTCTTGTACACCTTTCCCTTGATTCTCGCTGATATTTTTCTATCACACATGAGCAAATGAAATGAAATTAAGAAAATTAAGAAATGAAATTAAAAGATGAAATTAAGAATAAAAATAAAAATTAAATTTAAAAAAGGATTAATTAATGAATTAAAAACAGGAAAAAACAAAACAGAGACAACCATAAAAGGCATAGTAAGTGGGTTGAAAGGTTAATAATTAAGGGTAAAAAAAAATAAAGTAAATAAATAATAAACAAAAATAATAAATACAAAATAATAATAAAGTAAATATTTTTTTTTAAAGAAACAAAATAAGTAGTTTTGGTTGAAGAAAAAAAAAAAAGTCGGTGAGTTAACATTAACTGTTTGGATTTCTCAGAGACCCAAAGAGTCAGATTTAAAACTAAAAATAAATAAATAAATAAATATAATGAAATAAAACCAATTACAGACCGTGGTTCAATTCTTTAAAAAACAAAACCATGATATGAGACTTGAGATATGTTAGCTAGTTAGTGAGCTCGTACCATTGCCTGACTGTAGCTCCGCCCACATTTTAAGATTCATCAAATGATCCAGTTTGTTGATTCATCGTTTATGATCAGTCGATTAGCTGCAAATTGTTAATTAAACATGTCTGCCTGAATAAAGCAGCTGTGCTCCAAATGCCTGCTTATACTCTAGATAAAAAAAAAAAACTTAAGAGAAAATGTGATGCACCCTGAGAAGAGGAAAAAAAAAAGCTTTGATCGTGAGCACTTTGAAAAAAAGTTCACTCGGGCTTCGGCTTTGGCAGGAGATGAAAAACGCAGCCCGAGTTTCTCTTCAGCTTTTTCACCCGTCTTCTTTCATATTACGGGACAAAAGAGTAAAAGAAAAAAAAAAAAAAAAAAAAGACTCTGGAGCAGAAAGTATGGAAATGACTCAGTTGCGTGAAGACCCTGAGAGCAAGCCCCTTCTCTCGCTTTGGAAAGGTGATCTCAGATCCGAGAGCGTAAAGCCCCGAACCCTAAACCCTTTGTAGTTTCTGAGGGATTATGGGTAAGCTTGTGCCTGGCTCTTCTGTTGAAGTGAACTTAACAAAGTAAGGAATTGATGGGAGAAAGTAGAAAATCCGACATGGTGCCAAATATGAGTTTGCAGTGGCGCTGTTAATCTAACCACGCTAGCTAAGCTAATATTTATTTTTTTGGTAAATGAAGAGAAATTCCTCTTTCAAGCATCTCAAGCAACTCAGCGGCCAGGGGAAACTGAAAATTATCGATGCGACATCATGGGTTATTGTGTTTTTGGCTCCGCCCACAATTTTAGTGTTAACTCAAGACAGTAGTTGCACTTTTAAGATTCAGGTGTTTTTTTTATTGGTATTGGTTAGTAGAAGGATGCAAGTCCATTTTTTAGTAGATTGATTAGTGGAAGTTGGAAGTCCATTTAAAATCAACCTGAAAACGGCTGAACTACAAAAAAGAAAAAGCCATGTTATAAAGGCAGCACATTTCTTCTTCACACTTCTCCTTCCTGAAACGTGACGTCGCTGTTGAACCCGTCAGCGATTCCAGCCTTCTGTTCTTTAATCGAGTCAGCAGAAGAAAGATGGAAGAAGTGATGGACACAGGAGCCATGCAACCCTGGAGCGGTTTGCCCTTTATAAGCCATAACATCTTCATCCACCACAAAAAAAAAAAAAAGTATTCATGCTCGGCAGAAGAACTGTGTGATCTTTGCTGGGGTAAAAAATAGCAGAACTCTGATCTTGTTGGATGAATTATTCTGTTTGACTTAGCAAAAGATTCATGACCGGTTCTGATTCCATCAAGATAATCTTACGAGGATGATTTCAACAGGTCTCTCGAAATATCTAAAATTAGACGAATCACCAATCGCAGCGGGAAGGACCTTTATTTATATATATATATATATATATATATATATATATATATACACATACATACATACATACATACGCTATGCTTGGTTAGCAGGCACTAAAAGGTCAACACAGGAAGCGGTAGCTCAGAGAGACAAACAATTTAATGAAATGTCAGCGATCTGCCGCTGCCTGCCACGGTATCCTCTTAATAAAAGCCTGTCTGGATGATTTTAGAGTTTCGGGATGAAAAATAAACGAGGGCTTATTAGCTAGCTCTCAAGAGGAAAAGAAAAAAAAAAAAGGCTAACGGAGTTAGCAGTGTCCGGGGCTGCGTCCTATTCATCACTTAATATCTCTGTAAGTGCGCAGATTGTTTGGAGCAGTGCTGCGGCATCAATCATGCTAAACCTGACAGCTAACGGTGCGTTCGTCCTCTGCCGTTCTGGACCGAGTCCCCGGGGCCGGCCGTCTGTTCTGTGGCTAATGCTAACGGCCAGCGTTGAGACGCTGCTGGCTGACACGTTGCACATGCTATAAAGCAATCTGCCAGTCATGCGAGTGCTATAGGGAGAAAGGAACATGGCAAAAATGATAAAATATACAACACAAGGCAGCTGTTGAGATATAATGGGCCTCTGCTTGCATTCCCTGCTGAAAAAGCTAGTTGCTGGAGACTTTTCTGTCTACTTTTTTGTACTCTATTCTGCGCGTGTGTGTGTCAGGAAACTCGCTATTGTGGACCTCGATGAAATGGTTTCCAGTCATAGAATTGCTGATGATTGCCATTTTATATACGGATTACACCGTCGAGTTTTAAATCACTTTTTCTCTCTCTCACCCACACACACAGAGTTTAATAAACGTTTTGTGAAATTCAGCCGTTCAAAAAAAAATTCAGTTTCAATTTTAAAGACTTCCATACGTGAACACCAATAAGATTAGCCTTTCCATTAGAGCAAAATAAATGGTGCCCTATAAGATGATGAGGAGTTTATGTGGTTCTGTGGAGCTGCAGAATGATGACATATGATTTTTGGTTTATCTTAGAGTTTTAGATTGAAGTACTCAAAGAATTTAGCAATTGTCAATTATTGTTACCATTTTTTTTAAATGCACAAAAAAATCTGTCCCAAAAAAAAAAAAAAGTTTTGATTTCTCTGCACACTTGTCCCAAACCACTCCTTCTTAACTACATAGGCAGTGGATGTGTCCCAAAGCACATTCCCCATTCACTATATACGCCACAAACACCATCACAAAGGTCTCGGCCTCAAAAGTCGACTGCGGAAGTGTCCTAAATCAGACTCTCTATTTACTATATAGGCCACAAAAACACCATTATCAACATCATCAGTCTACTGTGGAGGTGTCCTAATCCACACTGCCTATTCACTATATAGGACACATAAACCCCAATCATCAGTCCTGTATAGTCATGTCCCAAGTCACACTCCTTCACTATAACTATCATCACAGACCATTTATCAGTCTTATGTGGACGTGACCCAAATCACTCTATATCGGATATCAGTTTGCATCTTTAAAATCAGAAAGACAAAATTTCTGAAAAATTTTGTTGTCATTTAGTCAAATTTTCTGCTCAGGAAAGCTTTGCCTTTTATGGAGTGTTGTGGGTGTTGCCAAATCTAAATTTATGCTGTGAACATGAACTTTCTAATTAGGACTGTATAAGATTTGCATTAGGAGCACAAAACAAGAAGTACATACAGCTTTCTTTCATCTCTGAGCTTCCTTTTCATCAGACGTCACTCTGACCTACAAGCGTGTATAAATTAGTCAGGACATCATCAGGTGGGCTGGAGGACAAAAGCGAAAAAAAAAAAAAGAAGAAGCAGTTGAGCAGTTCAGAAGGATTGCTGAAAGAGGAGAGAAGAAAGGAGAAGAAACTCTTCCTTGGGGCAAGAAATGTGGAAAGGTGAAAGAGAAAGAGAGCTTGCTCACACACACACACAAACACACAAATAACCATAAAATATTTATAACATGAAATGCTGAGGCTTTGGAATTTGTCAAATTAAAAAGAAAAACAAAAAAAAACAAAACAACAACAAAAAAACCAACCATTAACTGTGTACTAGCTATTCACAAAACAAAAGATGATTCTGATTTTATCAACAGTTTTACATCTACGGTCATTTTTGTGTTGCCAGATAATTTAAAGTCGAACTTGGAAAAAGATTTTAAAATAATTGAATGGGCCATCATCATTCTGCTATGGTTGTGTCCCAAATCAAACACCATTACAAATACCTCTCGTCTCTCACACCCTGTCCCCTATATAAGCTGCTGTACATCGACACTACATCAGATGACTCACCATCATCAACCCGCTTTGGACGTGTCCCAAATTACATAATATTCCTTATATATATATATATATATATATATATATAGTCTGCCTCTCTCAGTACTCATCACAATAGTATACTGGATAGTGAACAGGGTGTTTTGCCTTTAAAGAAAACAAAACCATCCATCATTGTTGAGTCTATTTTTGTTTTGCAGACTTTTTTTTGTTGTTTGGTTTTTTCCCACATTATTCTAATGGAACTGCATCAGAGGAAAAACAAACCCATTTAATCAAGTGGTGTATTGTTGAGGGGAAAAATAGAAACCTCTTTAAAAAAAAAAAAGAAAGAAAAAAAAAGATGGAAATGTAATGACTCGCACAATAGAGACTATAGTCCTCATCTTCATCTGACGACACATTCGTTTGCATGGAGTCTAAGTTTAGAAATTTGTGTTAAATGACTGAAGGTTTGAAAAGTTTAAACTCATTTTTTTTCCTTTAGTGGTTTCTCCTTGAAAAAAGGCAGTTAGAAAGTGCTGTTGAAGCCAGCTGCAATCTCTTTTCAAATGATTGATGTGTATAAGCATCTGAAGACATCTCCTCTACCCTACTTTTACACCAGCCTTATGCAAATGCAATACCAAGGATCCAATACAAGCAAGACCCATTTGGTTGAACTCCACATGAACGAAGTCACTAACCCCACCCCCTCAGCCTACATTTACAGCCCTATATCATTTCCAGATATTTCTGTCCCTATAAAACACACTTGATTTTAATCTAGAAATCATGTTCATATAAGGAAGAAATATCTACTGAGGACGTGTCCCAAACCTCACTCACTACTCACTATTTAAGCTACATAAACACCATTACAAACACCAGACAATCCTCACTCCTGTTTGGATGTGTCCCAAACCACACTCCCTATTCACTATACAGGCCACATTAACACCATCAGAAACAATCCTTAGTCCTCTTTGGACGTGTCCCAAACCACATTACCTATTCACTTTATAGGCCACAAAAATACCATCACAAACATCTCATCAGTCCTCTGTGGATGCGTCTCAAACCACACTCACTACTCACGATATAGGCCACATAAACCCTATTACAAACCACAGAAAATCCTCAGTCCTGTTTGGATGTGTCCCAAACCACACTCCCTATTCACTATAAGAAATAAAAAAAATTCTCTACACTCAGAAAGCACAAAGGACAAACACCTTCATACTGCAGAGTTCAACAGCCCTGTGGTGGAAAGATTATTTTTAATAAACTGTAAATTCATAGCCTGTTTTTCACTGGAACCATGCACTCTTTATGAATATTCATAACCCCAACCTCCAAGCTCATTAATATTCATTAACATGCTAATATCTTTCTTAATAAAGAAAGAAGCATTTTGTACCCTTTTTTCTGCGAAATCATCTTGAAGTCAGGTGTTGCTGTTTCACATTTTGCTCATTCATTATGCATTGAAGTCAAACCTAATCGCACATTCAACACAGTCCTGAGAAAAAGGCCAAAAATGAACTTTCTTGAGATTTCTGGCATTCTGAGTTTGTGAACCTGTGAACAAACTCCACATATTTGGTCAGTCAAATGTAAGCACTATTCATTATATAGGCCACATAAACACCATTAAAAACCCCAGACAATCCTCAGTCCTCTTTGGACGTGTCCCAAACCACATTACCTACTGTATTCACTTTATAGGCCACAAAAATGACCACAAACATCTTGCCCTCATCAGTCCTCTGTGGACATGTCCCAAACCACACTCACTTTAAAACATGATTTCATTGCTTATACTAAACTTTTTAACCTAAATTAATAGATTTAATAGAAAAGAATGATATAATGAAATATGCATGATGGATTACGTAATATTAACATAAACCAATAGCATTGTGAAATCTTAGGAGTGTCTGTTATTAAACAATAGCATTGAGAGTTTGATTCTCGTCTCAGGTGAGTTTGGGGTTGGATTTTATTCAGGACTTTGAAACTACACGATCAAATCATGTTGGATGTACGAAAACAATTAAATTCAATTAGATTTTTTTTCTTAAATTAGTCATATCAAAGAGAATAGGAAAACAGTCCACTAGCTGCTGTTGTTTAAAAATAAAGTGATACTATGTAGTTTGGGACACAGCCTGCAAACCAGAAAAGTCACCATGTGGCAAAAAACAGAAAAAAATTCTAAAGATTTTCAGTTTTAAAGTAAAACAGAAGCCTGGAAATCCAAACTGAGGAAAGGAAAGCCATACATCAAATATATTTCAACAAGATGTCTGAAGAGACGATCAATTACATGACCAAACTATAGTCTCACATTGCTTTAGAAATTGTGTTAATGTTACAAAAGTCAACCACCAATGTAGGAATTTGAATGAAATAAATTCAATTAAGTCGTTTTTTTTTTCCAGTGCAGGAAATAAGTCTGCTAGCTGCTGTTATTAATTCCTTCTTTAATATTGAACTTAAGTGATACAGTATGTGGTTAGGCCTGGAAATCAGAAAAGTGTACAAAAAAAAAAGAGAACAAAAAAAAAAATTGAACAATTGTGCCAATGAAAACTAAAAGGGAGGAGGGATCAAAGCTCACAATCAATTGTTATGTGAAACAAACAGGCATTAAAAGGAGCAAATTAACTTGTATATTCAGGTCTATCTATAACTAAAGGCACAATTACCAGTAGGGTTCTGTGCAAATTCATACAGGAAAGACATTATTGATTAAATATAAAACAGTGACAGTAGATTTTCGAGTTCTGATAGTATATATTAGAAGAAATAAATGCAATAAGGAAACATCAATCCATTGCACAAATCCCAGAACCCACAAACACATCATTGCTAAAAGCAATTTTATAGAATCCAATAGAATTCAGTCAAACACTCATTTGTAGTCATGGCCTAAAACCAGAACCACACCTTAATTACCAAACAAAATCTCACCAACAGTCATTGTCTCATGGAAACATTGGCTTCAAGTTCTCCACAAAGGATTAGTCCAACAGGTTAAATCCAAAAGACCACAAAGTGAAGGTCAAACTTTAGGTTCCTTCTCAGATTGTTGTTCTTTTGGCTGCTCCCTGTTCAGGGTCAGCACAGCAGAACATTTGGTACACATGTTTCAATTTGGCAAAGGTTTTACACTGGATACCCTTCCCAGCACAACCCTTCCATTTTATCTGGGCTTGGGACCAGCACTGAAAGTTAACTCTTCATTGGCTGGGTTAGTGAGCTGCCTGAGAATCAAACCCGGGCCACTGCAATGAGCATACAGGATCTTGCCACTGGACCACCAGGAGGCATATAGGTTCCTTTCTCAGGTAAATCCTCCAAACCGCTTTTGCTGGTGGTTGAGGGAAAAAATTGATTTCCACCCAAGCAATTAAAATGGCCACCCTGATAAAATGGAAGTCATAATACTTCATGTTAGAATAAGAGTCCCCTAACTTAGACCAACTAAAAGTCCCATAACAGGAAGGGAATTAGGACTTGGAATATGGAAAAAAGTCAAATATTTCCCATAAAATATCCTAAAAATATCCTGTAAATTACCTACATCACAAATATTCCACATGACATGATCAAACTATATCCTCACGTTCACTTTACGACTCTTGACTTAACAGCTGAAATGATATTTTGAAAAATGGGATTACAAAGAGCAGATTGAACAAGAAAAACATATCATCCAAGTGATCCGTTACTAATGCTTCTGTCAGAATATAAAAGGTGGAACAGCAGATGCACAAATTCCTCCTTTGATATTTCTTGCTTTCAGAAAATAATTGTGAAGAAATCGGAAAAAAGCATGCTTAGTCTGGTCGTTAGCTCTGAGGTAACACTGGTCCTTGAGGTACTTAAAGATGTTTAATTTTAGTATTAAAATAAAAAATAACAGCTATAACAAGGCTGTAATTGTAAAGATTTAAGAATGAGAGAATCACACGGCCTGAAAGTTTTAAATATGACAGAAACAGGATGGGAATACACAAGGAAAATAATGTATTTCAACAGTAAGGGGAAAAATTACATTAAAAAATCTCTTTCCGCAATGAACTATTTCATTTGTCTGTTTTTTTTTTTTTATCAAAAGAACATTACAGCACTTGTGAATAGTAAATTCTGTTTGCTCAAATTGTGTTGATTCAGTTTTTAAAAATTAAATCACAGGTTCCTATTAAAGCTCTAGCGTTTCTATAGCAACAGCTCGTGGAATGGGGCTTGTATGGTGGATGATAACACATCCTAAATCTAACAGATTAAACATGTTTTTATTAATGAAAAAATGTTTTTTGTACACTATTCTATATTTAGTTTTTTTTTTTTTTGTAATTCTATTGGTATTATATTTTTATTTTGTTTATTTTCATGGCATGGACAGCTGATAAAATATTTCACTACTGTGTGTTGTTGTATTGTGTATAGTTGTATGTGTGACATAAAAATAGTGAAATTTTTCTGTAAGCAGATGCTTATGGAAGGAGTCTCCAGTTTCAGTGCTTTCAGAAATAAAACAGTTTTCATCAGGAGGATGTTGTGATAAATTCTTACAGATAATATGAATTATTTGCCAAATTAAAAATAAATAAATAAATAAATAAATAAACAAACATTTTTTTACCTAAATGGAATGCTAATTATTTTCATTTTTAATGAATAAAGGTTCAGTTTCATTCAATTCAATTTATTTCTACATTATTTTTTTTTCTTTTCCACAACATTTTCTTACAAAATCCTACAAAAGCGTTTTTGCTCATTCGAATTTCCGTGTGATTTTGTTAGTTTTTCTGAACTTTCACTTTGCCATAAAAGAAAGAGCATGGGTTATTGAGAATTCCGAGCCGGGTTTATCTGCGTTTGACGTTACGGAGAAGCGGGAAATAAGCACTTTGGCCCTTTGAACTTTTAGCGATTTTTGCCCAAAAAACTCTTTCTCGGCGTCTGATTCCAGCGGGAGGCCTTTTGAAGTTGCGCTCGGAGATGAAGCTCGGTGCCTCGAGGGCCGAGACGGTCAAATCGGTCAAAGTACTTGGTGTGTTATCTTGAATTTTCTGCACATTTTCAAGGCCCGTGAAGTTCAACACACAATCAGTATAGACAGAGAAGCAGTTTTTCGGGTCTTGTTCTTGGGATTTTTTTTTTTTACACTTTACTCTACAGCTGTTTACTTTTTTTTTCATTCATTGTGTGTCCTGATATGCTAATTACAAGTTGAGGTTGAGTGTGTGAGTTTGAGTGTGTGAGGTGTGTGATGCAATACACTCCAAAACATGAATGCTCTTGAGGAAAAGGGACAGTTATTATTTTCTTCACTGCACACACATTCATTAATTTGACAAGAAATACACTAATATGCACACATGACGTGAAACAAGCAACATACTGACTAACTCTATCACTCTTACACACACACACACACACATCTAATAAACCTGTATCTCCTGATTAGGTTGTGTCATCCCGAGAATTAGGAGAGAAATTAAAGCCGAGCTCTCTCCAGAGGAGACATGTTTACCGAGCGGGTTTCCCATCGCTTTCCAAATCACACCCTCTCCTACGGGATAGCAAATTACCTCCAGCACCCTCTCATACCCCAGGTCGAGTGTGTGTGTGTTGACATGTTGTGTCAGCATACAAAAAAAAGCTCTATTTAGTTGAGAAAGCTCAGGAGGATGAAGCTGTGAAGCTGTCAGCACCTTTCTGTAGCAAATACAAAATGATTTGGATATTTTTTTTGGTGACATTTCTCATTTACGCTCGCAGGCCGAATACGGCGTGGCGTGACAGGATTTTTAAAAATAAAACGACGTATTAAGAGACTCAAATGGAAACGCCAGGATTTCTAAAAAACAACAAAAAAAACCAAAAAAAACTGACAGAGAGACTCATTCAGCATAAGTGTTTGTGATTTCAATGAAGTTCTGTCATATTTTCTTAACAACATATAATTTCGGAACTAAATAATATATGACAATTGATTTATTATATATTTATATATTTTTGCATGAAGTTTTAGTTACAGCTATGTGAGCAGGAAGTATGATTAACTTTGTGGTTATAATCTGTTCTTTTATTTTAGAAACCATCTATGACATTAATATTTTTACACTTCATGCAAACACAATTCATGCAAATGCAATGCATTGTTAATTTTCAGATTTCACAAAGTATTCTGTATGCTAATTTTTTTTCTGCATAAATGTGAAAAAGTATTTGTTTTAGTCTTCATATTCTGCCTCTCCTCTGTATATTTAATTGTTAAAAAGATTACTGTCTTAACATGTATTTGAAGCCCAAGACAATTTGCAAGTCATAAACTTTGTGAGTCATTATCTTTGAAGTTTACTTCAGGTTATGAGTCATAAATCTGAGTCAAGTCACAAGTCCCAATTTTTACAGTCTAAAGTTTAATGTTCGAGTCATAAGCTTTGAACGCTCAAATCCAAGTGTAAATCAAAGTCATTGAAATTTCATTTGATCATAAGCTTTTAAGACGTGACAAGTAATAAGCTATGCGGTCTTGGATGAGTAATGAGTCATATGGTCCGGAGTCAAGTTACAAGTTTGAGTTTGAGAAGAGTTAAGAGTCATAAGGAGTCATATTAGTTAGAGTTTGGAGTCATAAAAAATCATAATTAGGAGTTAAAGGTCATAAGGAGTTATATTAGTTAGAAGTCATAAAGAGTCATATTAGGGGTCATAAGGAGTCATGTTAGAAACTTGAGAAAAGTTGTGAGTCATATGCTTTAAAGTCTGAATCAGGCCATGAGTCATACGTTTCGCAGTCTATTAGTTGCAAGTCATAAGCTTTGGATTTGGAGTCGTAAGTTTTGAGGCCCTGAATCAAACTGTTGGTCAACTAATGAGGAACTGAAGTCATGACTATGAGTCTTGAATCACTATCTCTGCATGGTGCTGCTGTAGGAGACCATCAGTAACAGCTCCAATCTAACAGCCTACAAACCAATAACATCTCACTACATCTGTCTCTGGAGTAATTACGTCTGGAAATGGCCCTTTGCTCCATTATGGCCCCCTCATGTCCAATTATATGGCACACAAGGATAATCTGATCATCTTGTTGCACTTATGTTCAGGAAATTCAAGTTATTTATTCGAGAGCCGAGAGAGGACTGGCTAGGTTCATTATCAAGTTAAAGAGCGGTTCAAAAGGGCAGCTTGTTTTTATTTTTCAATTGTATAAATCCCAAAATGTGGGACCTTGACTGAACACTGCAAAACTCCCAGCACATGATGCATAGAAGATAATACTAATTGAAGTGATAGGAGATGTTAATCATGAAGAGCAGAGAATAAACGTGTGGATGAAGCACACATGGCATCACAGCTATCAAAATTTTTGTTATGAAACTACAGAAATGATGTGGGACATTTAAAAAGGTAATACGATCGCTTACATATGAGAATTTATCACATTTTATCTCTATTTGGATCAATTTCAAATAATGTATTCTATCAAATACAATTTGTTGGAAAAATTTACTACCAAAAATTAAGTATTGTTTTTCAGTCTACTTACAGTATCTCACAAAAGTGAGTATACCCCTCATTTTTATAAATATTTTATTATATCTTTTCATGTGACAACAGTGAAGAAATGACACTCTGCCTTAACCCTCTTGGGCATGGAGTTCACCAGAGCTTCATAGGTTGCCACTGGAGTCCTCTTCCACTCCTCCATGATGACATCACAGAGCTGGTGGATGTTAGAGACCTTGCACTCCCCCACCTTCTGTTTGAGGATGCCCCACAGATGCTCAATAGGGTTTAGGTCTGGAGACATGCTTGGCCAGTCCATCACCTTTACCCTCAGCTTCTTTAGCAAGGCAGTGGTCATTTTGGAGGTGTGTTTGGGGTCATTAAAATGTTGGAATACTGCCCTGTGGCCCAGTCTCTGAAGGGAGGGGATCATTCTCTGCTTCAGTATGTCACAGTACATGTTGGCATTCATGGTTCCCTCAATGAACCGTAGCTCCCCAGTGCCGGCAGCACTCATGCAGGCCCAGACCCTGACACTCCCTCCACCATGCTTGACTGTAGGCAAGACACACTTGTCTTTGTACCCCTCACATGGTTGCCGCCACATACGCTTGACACCATCTGAACCAAATAAGTTTATCTTGGTCTCATCAGACCACAGGACATGGTTCCAGTAATCCATGTCCTTAGTCTGCTTGTCTTCAGCAAACGGTATGCAGGCTTTCTTGTCCATCATCTTTAGTAGAGGCTTCCTTCTGGGACGACAGCCATGCAGACCAATTTGATGCAGTGTGCGGCGTATGGTCTGAGCACTGACAGGCTGACCCCCCACCCCTTCAACCTCTGCAGCAATGCTGGCAGCACTCATACGTCTATTTTCCAAAGACAACTTCCAGATATGACGCTGAGCACGCGCACTCAACTTCTCTGGTCGACCATGGCGAGGCCTGTTCTGAGTGGAACCTGTCCTGTAAAACCACTGTATGGTCTTGCCCACCGTGCTGCAGCTCAGTTTCAGGGTCTTGGCAATCTTCTTATAGCCTAGGCCATCTTTATGTAGAGCAAAAATTCTTTTTTTCAGATCCTCAGAGAGTTCTTTGCCATGAGGTGCCATGTTGAACTTCCAGTGACCAGTATGAGAGAGTGTGAGAGCGATAACACCAAATTTAACACACCTGCTCCCCATTCACACCTGAGACCTTGTAACACATGACACCGGGGAGGGTAAATGGCTAATTGGGCCCAATTTAGACATTTCCACTTAGGGGTGTACTCACTTTTGTTGCCAACGGTTTAGACATTAATGGCTGTGTGTTGAGTTATTTTGAGGGGACAGCAAATTTACACTGTTATACAGGCTGTACACTCACTACTTTACATTGTAGCAGAGTGTCATTTCTTCAGTGTTGTCACATGAAAAGATATAATAAAATATTTACAAAAATGTGAGCGGTGTACTCACTTTTGTGAGATACTGTAAGTAGACTGAAAAACGATACTTAATCCTTGGTAGTAAATTTTTCCAACAAATATTGGAGATATTATACTGGGTAACTCGCAACATACAATTACCTATCCACCCCTACCCCAAGAGTCAATTTTGGAAGATCAGGCCAATGAATCAACTACAGTATATTGCAAAATTTGTTGGAATATGACATACAGAATCCAAATAACTATTTGATTTGTTTTGATTTGAAGTTGCTTAAAAGAGGGGGGAAAAAGATCTGGCATCTTTCTTCAGCATACAAATAGAGAGCTGTATCTTCCATTAAAATTTCTATCTCCTGGAATTTTGTTTAACCTTCTGGTTTGAATGTATTTCCTTTTTTTTTTTTTTTTTTTTTAAAGAAAATATCTTTCAGTTGAACACTAATCTTCCATTTCCAGTTGGCTTCATTACTATTAATGTAAAAATAAACCATAGCTTACAAGGAAATGTAATGACCATCTTTGAATAGAGAACCAGCACCATGCCTTGTGCTCTGGCTAGACATTTTTTTCCGTTCTTTTTTCCCTTTCATCCTGTGAAAGAGTTTTTTCATCAAAGCCTCTGTGTATTGTCTCGTTACATGAAAGGCAACGAGTAATTTTCAATCATAATTAGGCTACTAACAACGAGCTGAGTGTGTATTGAATCTCACCCAGCCGGTAAAAAAAAAAAAAAGAAAAGAAAAATGATTTTCTGTAAAAAGCCACTCTGAAAAATGAAGTGAAATGGATTCATATCATACTGATCGAAGGTGACAGCATACTATTGAAGGGTTGCTGGGCTATAAATGTATGTGTTTTTAGGCTTTTCTGAAATACGTTAAATATGTCTCCTTTCTTGATGAATACTGAACTAGAGAAAAAATATGAGGTGAGAAAATGGAGGTGGTGGGAGGTTTGTTGGTAATTCCCATATCTACCACAGTTATGGCTTTTTATGCCTTAATGGCCATCCATTTCAGCACCGTCCACAATACACCCCTGCCATTTAAATCAACCATAGGGGAACTATGGAGTGGATAAAGTGTATATTTCACTAGAGTGAAAGGATTCATCAAGGTCTGGCTCCTGCAACACTGAGTTTGAAATAATATTAATAATAATAATAATAAAAGCTAAATGAGAGAGAGAGATGGACAGTCAGAAAAAAAAAATAAGAGATCCAGATAAAATAAGAGACATATTTGGAGTTAGCAGAAGAAATACATGAATGGTATTGCATTTCCATCAGCTTTTATCCAGGTTGAGTTTATTTGGGCACAGTTGCTAAAAGTTCTAGCACTGGGACTTCAACTCAGAACCATCAAAAGAACTCCAGCCAACCTCACACAATCATCAGCACCAAACATATTTAACATTTAGTCATCTCAGAACCTGTTACAAAAAGAATGTAAAATGGCTCAATAGTAAGTAGCCATATTTAGAGGTTTTCACAGAATGTTGTTTTATGTTGTCAACAAAAAATTGACCTGCTTGTAGAGTTTTACGGTTATAAGTTATGATCCATATCACGCTGGAGATATTGTGGCTGCATGGCCAGGTTTTGTTGGCTAAGCCTTGACATTCTATGAAGGGTATTCTAGTCACCTAAAGAATAAGCTCTTGAGTACAGGTGAAAATGGGGTTTTGAACTCCTCAGGAGCTCTGGGATTACTCCAGGGTTTCTAACTTTACTCTTCAGGGTTTCTGGGCTTACTCTCCAGTGTTTCTAAACTTACTCTCCAGGGTTTCTGGGCTTACTCTCCGGGGTTCTAACCTTACTCTCCAGGGTTTCTGGGCTTACTCTCCAGGGTTTCTAACCTTACTCTCCACGGTTTTTGGGCTTACTCTCCTGTGTTTTTGGGCTTAATCTCAAGGGTTTCTGGGCTTACTCTCAAGCGGTTCTGGACTTACTGCCTAGGGTTTTCAGGGCTGTGAGCAGCTTAGCAATTCAGGAGAGCCTTAAAGCCTCTTAATTAAAAGAAGTCAGTGGAGGTGGTTTGGGCCCTTACAAGGATGCCTCCTGTATTTGACCAGTACAGAACCAGGATCCACTGCTTGTCCACATAAACATCAGGGCATCCTGCAGAAGAAGCTGGAATCTGTGGCTCTGGATAGAGAAATATGGACAAACGTTCTCCAACCTCCAACCTAATATAAACCACTTGAATCTTGAATCTATCCTGAAACTCCCCCTGGGTAGCATGGTGGTACAGTGCATAATGTGCAAAGTTTTGCAGCCTCACAGTACCCTGGTTTGTGGCTTTCTATGTGGTTCATCACTGGTTTTCTACAACTTCCCGAAGACATGCTGTTAGGTACAAAAGTTTGATTATGCTTAATTACCCTTGATTTGAATGAGTGTCCTCTGATTGACTGGTGCCCTATTATAGGTGTATTCCCACCTCATGCTGTTATCCACCGAGACAAAGGATAAAGCAGTTACTGAAGATGTCATCCAAAGGGTGGGCAAATTCTTGCACTTGACTGTAAGATCTGTTTGCAAGGCAATGGCTGTAATTACATGATGGAGGAGGTGGAGGTATATGTCATCCAGTGATCTGTCCAAAGTATTTGAGATATATAATCAAAGGTCATGGTTCTTGGTCTTGAGCATTTATATAATTTTCTTCATGTAAGTGATGAGTGATCTTAAAAATTTGAGTAGAATTAGAGTTGCTGTCAGTATATGTTAATGATTCACTTCCACCTGCCATGGATAGTCACTCAAATCTAAGGATACATGAACCTTCTAATTCCTACTCCTATTATTATTTTAAATTTATGCTTATATACACCATACAGGACTCCTATCCATTTTTATCCAATGTCCTGTATGTTTTTAACACATCTTCCTTTTCAGTGAATGACTTTATATTCAAATTAATATTTTACAATTTCCATCTTTTGTTGCCCAGCTCATGGTGATATGCCTACTGAATCTCAAGGTTTCCTTTCAAGCTTTCTTTCTCACTCAGTCTCAGGAGGTTTTTTTGCTCATTAGGAACCTAGATCTAGACCGCTGATTTACTGTATGTAAAGCCGCTTTGTGAAAAGGACAATTGTTAAAATTGATATACATGTTACATATAATTGAATTGTATCTAACAACCTCCATACACACAAACTAATGAACATCATGTGGACTGAAAAGCAGCTGTGAGAATTTCATCCAACGCAACAGCTCGGATGACTGAAATCTGCCTTAATAGGAATCTGACTAAATTGCTTGATGTCTCTGTGGAGATTTTTAGTGAGCTGTTCATCATTTTTATGCTTAATCATGAAGGCCATATTTTTGCAAACCCTGATCTCCCTTAAGCCACCTGGTCATTGTAAAGAAAGTGTCTTGATGGCAATACATTACCACTACACACCCACAGGATTAGAATAAATTGTCCTGCAATAACAGCTGTGTTTTTGGCTACACAGCAAAAAACAAGGCATTAAGCAGCAATATACAGCAAATAAAATAACTAAATTCAGATGAAACAATTAAACGACTGCTTTTTAAAGAGCTCAAAGATATGCTACGGCACTCTCTTCTTCTGCCCCATTAATCTTTGCAATACAACTCTGTGTGTGTGTGTAATTTCAATGCAATGGCAAGCGTTAGAGGGATTTTTAAGTTATCCACTAGTCTGTATTGTTTAAACTGTTTAAAACTGTATATCTATTTACACTAAGAGTCGTAATATTATCTGATTTATCTTCAGACATAATTCTGTGGAAGATTATGCACTGCTAAGACAAATCAGGTAATTCTGAGGTGTTTCTTAGTAAATTCTAATTCACATAATGCAATTTTAAGGTGAAACGTAATTCTGAGGTAAATTGTGCAATTCCGGGGTGTTTATTATTAGCTAATTCTTAAGTAAATAATGTAATTCTAATGAAATGTATAGGTAAATCTGTCATTTCTGAGGTAAATAAGGTCATGCTGGCAGGATACTGATGCTAGGATTGATGTAATAAAGGAATTTTGGGGAAATCAGGTGATCCTCAAGGAAATCAACTAACTCTCGTTCAGAGGTAAACTTGGCAACCCTGAGGTCATTCAGGCAATTCTAAGATAAATCAGGTAATCCTGAGTCACATCAGACAATTCTAAACTAATTGTAAACTAATTGTGAGGTAAACCAAGCAATCCTGAGATCCATCAGGTAATTCTGAAGTAAATCTGGGAATTCTCAGCTAAATCTAAACAAACTCTGTAGTAGATCAGACAATGCTGAGGTAAATCATAATTCTGGCATTATTCTTTTGTAATTCTTATTTAAAACACATAATATTGTGTTAAATAGTAACTAATTTTAGTATAAATCAGGTAATTATGTAGTATTTTTAATTTGAATTAATTTTTATATAATGCTCAGGTAAATATGTGCTAAATCAGACTATTCTGGGGTTAAACCTGTAAATTTAAGGTAAATCTAAAGTAATGTGTTTGTTAAGAGTAAATGTTTGCTCATTGTAAATTTGCTAAGAACGCCTTCACATTTTGGGCCATTATCAATATGAACTGAATTGTCTTGAGTCTCTAATTGTCAAGCTGTAGCAATAGCGCTTTGTGATGACAGCCTTGAGTTATGTTAAAAACAGAGCTTGACTGATGTTTCATACAAGATTATTTTTTTATTCTATTTTATTTATTTATTTATTTATTTTAGCTATTTTTTCTTGGCCATTTATCCCACTATTTGTTCCTCCTCTGAACACATTTGTACACCTTGCTATAGAGCACCTTGAGCTTAAGGGTTGAAGGAAGGGCACTTGAAACTAGAGTCCTTCACTAATATCTCAAAACCTGGCACTCAGCCAATACTCCGGTTCTAATTCTAAAGCCTTGACATTGGAGTTTTCATTCAGTGAACAATGACAAGTGAGCGACTGTGATATTTAGAAATAATGGTATGGCAGCTGCAGTGCAAAAAAAAAAATTCTCTGAAATAGAAATGAAATGGAAATAATAACACAGAACTCTCTAAATATGTTTAGAGAACATGTACATGAGGAAATGTATAAAACTTTAATCTTTCTAACTGGAGCGTCTTGTAATGTTAGTTAATTTAAGTTAATAAATCTCTCTTCTCTTTTGCACCACTCTTACATCATCATCTGAAGGAAGATCAAATGGAGTTGTACTAATCCTGTGGGAACAAAACTAATCTTCGCCTCACCTGAGAATGAGAAAATGGCTACCAGCTTCAGAGACTGCAAAAGCAAGATAGCATGATACCTCATGTCTGATTTGCTCTTCCACTCGAAATTCTGAGCAAGCTGATGATCTGATATCCCATCGCTCATGGAAGCGGGGGACATTATGGAATTCATTAACTCTATACAAGTGTGTGCAACACACTCCTTCTCATGGTGAGACAGTAATGTGGCTCATTATGTAATGCTGTGAAACCCCTGAATTGATGCCACCTCGGATTACTCTGAGATCCGTATCGAAGGAGTTTGCATTAGCATAAACACAGCAAAAACACCACAGAATTATTAAGCAACAGAACACGAGGCCTAAAAACAGTTTACGGACATTTCTGGAAAGTGCGTTGGGCAATGACATTTCGGTTCTTGCTTATTACTTTGTAAAAAATTCCTTTCGCTTATAAATTTGTTGCATTAGCACATGTTGAATCCATGCTGTGAGTGTGTGGGCTGTAGAGACAGTTGGGCTTAGAGCATGTCCTGAGCACTTATCTACATTTCATGGAGCATTAATTAACAGCTGTTATAACTGTAATTTATGTAGCCTATATATAGAAGAGTGTTTATAGCTTTTGCAACAACTTTGTTCCTATGCAAATGAGATGTCTTGGATACTACTCTCAATATACTCAAAAAATAAAGCTGAACATTTAAAAAAAAAAAAACAACAACTTTTTGTTTTACCACAGTTTCAGTTATTTCTAGCCATAAAGACACCACCAGATGGACTTAAACTCAACCAGATGTTACTTACACCTTCATTCAAAGACATGACTTTTAAATCGCCTCTTCATATGAGCTCAGTTATACTGAATGCACACCACAAGATTTCCCCGTTGCTGACTGATTTTGAGGATCTGCAAGAACTGAAGGTGTGATCCTTGGCGACTCATAGTATAAAATATCTATATTTTTTTGTAATATACTTCCAGGTCTCTTTGTAGAACAGACAATCATTGCTGCTTGTGTCCCCCATCCAATACTTCCAACACATTTCACTATTTTTCTGATTTATTTACAACATAGCGCACAAAGGACCCACTATATGATTGACAAAGTCACATGATAAACAATTCCCATGAAAATCCAAGCAATTCTGAGGTAAATTGTATAATTCTGAGGTACCTCTTGAATAATTCTGATGTAAAAAATATAATTCTAATGAAATATTTAGGTAATATTTGTACACCAGGCATACACCAGGCAAACCTGAGGTAAATCAGGTAATACTGAGGTAAATCAAGCAATTCTGAACAAATTCTAAACTAATCCTGAGATAAACCAGTTGATGTTGAGGTAAATTCAAATTCAGATGTAATTCTTATTTAATTCTAAGGCAAATAATGCAATTTTGTGGTACACTGGAACTAATTCTGAGATAAAGCAGGCAATTATTTGCAGAACAGACAATCCTCACTGTCTCTCCTTAATTCTTCCTGCACATTTCTCAATTTTTCTGGTTTATTACAGTGCAGAAACAACCAGCACAGGGTTGACAAAGCCACATGATTGACAGCTCTCATGATTATTTTCATGATAATGAATGAATCGGGGATCAGACACACTTTGCCAGAGCTCATTCCAGGTGAAACTATGAGACTGTTTCAAAGATACTGCCACAAAATAGCAGACTGCATGGGATATAAGTGATGTAATACAACAATTGTGAAAGTATGAAAGTGTCCACTAGATATTAGATCATTTTACAAAGTAGAAAACAAAATTCAAAATAATGCCATTATATGTTCAAACTTTTATTTTGAAAGCCGTGAAATTATGATATCAACCAATTATGTTAGAAGGAAATGAGATTGAGGAAGATATATTCCACATGATTTCCCAAGAAATACTTTCTCCCTTTCTGATCTCTTTCACTCTCAATTCTTTCACGTTTCCTCTCCCTCCGGCCCTGTCGCCTTCCTGCTCCGCTATCTCGCACCCTCTTTGTGAGATCTTGTCCTCCAGTCCTCGAGCAGGACCAAAGAGCTAACGACTCCCTCTTGTCCCCAACCAACAGCAAGCCATCATTTTCTCCATCAGCTTTCAGCCCCCCAATGACAAAACTGGATTGAGTGTAGAGGTAAAAATAATATGCTGCAGATTGAAAAGGGAGAGTGGAGATGTTTTTTTTTCTCTCTATTTCCTTCTGCTTCCTGAAGCTGGTGGGTTTTGAGAGGCAGCTGACAGGAACAAGCGTCTCACTCTTCCTCATGTGGAGAGGGGAAGCCGCCTCTGCCATGAAAAGATGAGAAGATGAGAAATAGAGGGAAAGAGAAGGAAATAACCAGCACGGGGAAAAGAAGGAAAAGGGAGCGCTGACAGAAAGAGACCATGTCATGCGGTCTAATTCATTTTTCTTTCCTGCTTCCTGTTTGCGCACTCTCACACATGCTATGGTGTGACAAGGAGTGTCAATCAACTCTTCATAAAAAAACAAAAAAAAAAAAAAAAACAAAACCAAAGACATGGATTCATGAACAGGTCAATCAGTAGTGGGTAGAACTAGAGTTAGGACTAAGGAATAAAAAAAAACTGCGCTGAATTTGCTGCTAAACAAGAGAACAAAAAATCATGTCTACACAATGTACACTTGCGTTAAGGAGCACACTGTGTTCATTATTTTTGTCTATCCTTTATGCCATTAAAATTCTCAGCTATATGATGGGATTCTGCCTTGCTTATGAGGTTCCTAAAACCACTTTCTGGCACTCATAGAAATGGCATTTTGCCATGCTTGAGTTTCACCTTGAAATAATCTAGCAAGCCTGCAAAGCCACGTAGGTAGCACTTTCAATTCATTTCATTTATTTGAGTCGAAGAAAAAGTGCACAGAGGGCAAGGCCTCATTTTCAACAGTGCCGAGTTACAAAGACAGAAGGCAGAAAAACTAAAATCAGAAGAGACAGAAAGGAAAAAGAATGGGAAAAATTATTCATAATCACAAACAAGTAGGCTAATGATGAAATATTTAAATTGGCTTAGATAATAAGAGTGTGATTATTTCAATATGCCCCACCATGACCTTGTTTCCTAAGGTCTATTTATCTTCAGAGCATCAGAGTGAAGCCGTCACGATACACATTACAGTCCTCCCACCCTGCTTCTATCATAATTTACCGGCTCTTTATTAGCATGTAGAATTATGAAAATAGCAAATCATCAGTGATTTTTCTCAGCAGAGATACCCCATGTATCCACGACGAATAATTAAGATTGCACCATTTCCATAAAGAGCCTCGTTTTCTTTCAGCACACACATAATTCATTTTGTGTGGCAGGGACGAGGAAAGGGCAGGACCATGAGCAGCCTTCATCAAAAATGAGTCAAGAAAATATCCATGCTTGATCACCTGCTTTAAAAAAAATAAATAAATAAAGAGCATGTCTCAGCCTTCTAAAAATATACAATTTTCTTAAATGGACATTTATATAACTTTAAGAGTTTTTCAGTTAGTATGTATGAGTAGTATGTCAATTAACTATAGAGTTAAAACATAGAAATAAAACAAAAATATGGAAGTATGCCATACATTTACTGCAGCCAAAAATACAATGCAGTAAATGAACTATTGTAGACAAATATTTTGTGTGTGTGTGTGTGTGTGTAAACTCTGTAAATGCTTTCAGTGGCAGTTTGACCATATAGAGAGGTCAAAAATTGGAACTGCAGCAAGAGCTAAAAGATGTCCACTGGGACAGGACTCATGCTGCCCCATGCATTGGGGGAGGGGCAGCAGACGGGATTGTGTATAAGTTAGCTAAAATTCAAATAAATGCAAACTTAAATCTCCAAATGCCATGTTTCAAAATGACACCTGAATGCTAGTGCAAGTAATGGAATTTTCTGAATTGACAAGAAGCATGACTGGCAAATAAACAGAGACCCCTTCTTGTTTGGATTGGTGGGAAGTTGGTATTTTTAAGGATTTTATGCTAAACTTAGTTTTATTTCTTCTCAGGGTTTGATTTTGCCTTGATATGCAGTGCTACACACCGTATTTCTCTTACAAAATCATTTGGAAAGTGAGGTGGTGTAACTATTTTGTAACAGAACTAATTTAAAATGTCACGTTTGCTCGAACAGAGCTGAGAACCGCACAGTGCGATCTCACCATTTTGGCAATTTGCTTGAAGTTTCAAAAGCTCTCATTTATAACGAAGTAAAATGAGGAACTTCTTCCTCATTAGAACGCCTGAGGCAATTCTGCTTACCATCGCTCTGATTAATTAGAGAGCTGGAGGTATAATGTGTGTTGCTGAGCTGCAAGAATACTTCAGCTTCAATTCTGGCATGAGAAAATAAGGGACTTCAAGTTGCAAGTATATGACTGCAGTATAACCTTATAAGTAACCTTATGCAGCTATCTATACTTCACTGAGATTTAAATTTAAAGAATCTGTAATACTTTATACTTTAAGATTTATCAGTATTTCATGAATTTAATCAGGAATTCAATACTAATAACAATCAGGAATTTTAATTTTGGGTTTAAAATGGAATCTTACTTAAGCTCTGAGTCACCTTTTCATTTTAAAGTTGAAATTTCGATCTTTGAAACTGCTGTTTATCATATTTATGTTTTGCAGACTGATTTAATAAAAGGTTAAGGTTTTAATCAATGATCTGTTAAGCCATGTTTAAAATGAAGTAGTGCATCACTACATCTTAAAACCTTAGATCAAGAAATTGTAATTGGCTCTAAATGTAATCCTGGTGCACCTCCACTAAATAAAGCAAATGCATTAAAAAGTCAGAGAGAGAGAGAGAGAGAGAGAAACAAAGAAAACAAAAAAGACTGCATTTCAACCCTATTCAGGTTATGGAAGATAATAATACACTGTTTTATCCCAACAACAGCATCAGTGTGCTGATGTACCCGATTTCACCTTTATCTAATAGTTTCATCCCTCACATCAGAAACATAAACCAGTGATGGATTTCATCATCCATCCAGTTTGCCTCTCCATCATCTCTATGTACGACAAGGACGCTCATAAACTGCATGAATTATAGATCTTAAGAGGGATCCAGCAGTTTGGTGTGACTTTCCCGAAGGATAGTTCATAAATCGTTAATCTGACGGCGATGGCCAGGCCTTAAAAATGAACTTTAGTCAGTTTAGTCTCATCACTCTGGATACAACAAGAATATAACAGTAAATATATAGTATACAGCTCTGGAAAAAAAATATAAGAGACCACTGCAAAATAATTTCTTATGTTTTTTTCTTACAGGTACATGTATTGGTGAGATGAACAGTTTTGTTTAATTTTTTGTGAACTGCTGACAATATTTCTACTAAATTCAAAATATAACTATTGTTATTTAGTGTATATTTAAAGGAAATGACAACACATCAAAATAACCCAAGATCATGCAGTATTTGCAGAGCTTTAATAACTTAAATAAAACGAAATGCAAATAATTTGTGCTTCATTTTAAAGAAATTAATGCTTTGGGTAAATAACATTAAGAATTTGGTGGAATAACCCCGATTTGCATGCGTTTTGGCTCCATGCTCTCCACCAGTTTTTCACATTGCTGTTGGGGAACTTTATACCACTCTTTTTGCAAAAAAGTAAACAGCTCAGATTTGCTTGATGGTTTGTGACCATCCATCTTCCTCTTGATGACATTCCAGAGGTTTTCAATAGGGTTCAAATCTGGAGATTGGGCAGTGGTCTCTTATTTTTTTTCCAGAGCTATATATATAATCTTTTTTTAACAGTGGTGACTAAACAGGTATAGAAGTGTATAATGCTGATGACAGTCTATTCTTACAGTATGTTTAATTTTTATTTTGCAGACATTTGTATCTAAAGTGACCCCTATTTATTATATTTTCCACCTAAATGATTCTTAAAATCTCACATTTTAAAATAAATAAATAATTTATTTCTTTGTTTGTTTATTTTTACCACCTAAGCCGAAGAGTCATTTGAATGTTTTTGAAGATTTATAGACATATTTGAGTTTTTTCATTATAGCAATAATCATATATATTATTATATATTATATATTTATATATACTGTTGCCTCACAGCAAGAAGGTCCTGGGTTCGAATCCCGGGGTCGAACAGGCAGGGGCCTTTCTGTGTGGAGTTTGCATGTTCTCCCTGTACCTGCGTGGGTTTACTCCGGGTACTCCGGTTTCCTCCCACAGTCCAAAAACATGTACATTAGGTTGATTGGTAATTCTAAATTGCCCATAGGAGTGAGTGTGTGTGGTTGTCTGTCTATATGTGGCCCTGTGATGGACTGGTGACCTGTCCAGGGTTTACCCCTGCCTTTCGCCCTATGTGCGCTGGGATAGGCTCCAGCAGACCCCCGTGACCCTAGGAATCCTAGGAATAAGCGGGTATAGACAATGAATGAATGAATATATTTATATATAAGTGATAGTGTAAAGTATAGAAATAACTGTAACTGCATTTAGGTATATTTAATAGGAATGCGTAATTTACCTGAACAGAGGATAAATTTCTTTAAAACAAAACAAAGCAAAACAAAACAAAAAGGATGAGGTTGTGTGCCCCATGTTAATATCAGAGTAAATGAAATGTGTCAATGAATAATGGGATGAACTGATTCACTTATTCTCTCAACCCTGTGTAACTCACAGCATCCACTTCATCTTCATCCTGAGAATCTATAAATATTGACCCTGGGAAGTCAATGGCATTGTGTGTGTGTGCGTGTGGTTTTTTTTGAACGATTTACTTCTATATGCTTGTCAGTGCAAAGTTGCGCATCAGTTATTCTGACCTTTAGCACAGTTCATATCCGCTGTAATAAACTTTATGAGATGCATAATCTTCTCATTACCGTCACCCTGGAGGGAAATTGGGTTATTATTTTAATATATTAAGTATTCTAATTATTATAGCATCCATAATAACCCTGCGCTATATCATTTCTCTTGTCTGGTGTCAATCACAGGTTGTGAAATCATAAAAGCTTACATACCTCATCGATACACCATAATACTGCTTCTATAAACTTAATAAATGTACATTATGGACCTTTTTCTTTTTATTTAATCTATTATTTATTTTCATTATTCATAATCTTGACTATTTGAGCTAATAGTAGTTAACCTGACACAATTTCTGACAGGATTTTTAGTTCCTATTTATAATTCATAATCTTCACTGCTTCATAGCCATCTAGCACACATGAGCTAACATGACAGGATTTCTCATAGGAATTTCAAGTCATATTCAGGATTAATAATCTCTACTCCTGAAACTTGTCAGCTAACTACCATGAGCTAGCTTGACATGATTTCTGGAAGGGGGTAATATTCAGACATATCGAACATGAGCTAACCTGACATCATTTCTGACAGGATTTTTAATTCATATTCAGAATTCTAGCTCATATGAACTAACCTGACAGGATTTCTCACAGGAGTTTCAAATTATATTCATGATTAATAATCTCTATTCCTGACACTGGTTAACTAGCTACCGTGACCTAGCTTTACATGCTTTTTGACACAGAGTAATATTCAGACATATCAAACATGAGCTAACCTGACGCAATTTCTCACAGGGTTTTTAATTCCTATTAATAATTCTAACTCATATGAGCTAACCTGACAGGATTTCTCACAGGATTTTCATATCATATTCATGATTAATAAGATGTACTCCTAACACTGGTTAACTTGCTACCATGAGCAAGCTTGACATGCCTTATGGCAGGGAGTAATATTCAGACATATTGAACACGAGTTAACTTGCTACTATTTCTGACTGTTTCTATTTAAAATTCATAATCTTCACTGCTTCATAGCCATCTAGCTCACATGAGCTAATCTGACAGGATTTCTCACAGGAGTTTCACATCATATTCAGCATTACTAATATGTATTCCTGAAACTGGACAGCTAACTACCATTAGCTAGCTTGACAGGCTTTCTGAGAGTTAGAACTAATCAGACATGTCTAACAGGAGCTAAACTGCTACAGTTTTTGCCATGACAGGATTTCATTTATTTTCAGGATTAATAACCTCTACTCCTGAAACTAACCAGCTAACTACCATGAGCTAGCTTGACAGGCTTTCTAAGAGGGAGTAATATTCAGACATTCTGTATCTAACGGGAGATAACTTGACGATTTCTGACAGGATTTTTAATTCCGATTCATAATTCATAATCTTCCTGGCTGCTTCATAGCCACCTAGCTTGCATGTGCTAACCTGACAGAATTTCTTACAGGAATTTAGTTTAGCCAAAATGAACTAAACAACTGGATTTATGAGCAACATCATCAAAATAGCTAACAGAAGCTGGTAATAAACTAAGCTAACCCTAAGCAGGGTTAAAATGATCCCTAAGGAAAAAAATTTTAACCCCGTTGTTTGGAAAATGTTGCAGTCTATCACAATTCGACTAGCTGGTTGTTTACACCTTGGTGTTTATACGCTGGAGTGCAGATGCTCTGCATGAGAATCTCTGCTTGCTCATCAATTACGGTAATAAAAGACATACATGGAATGCCTCGAGTGGAAGTTACATCTCAGAATCTCAACATGGGCTGCAACCATCTGGGTGATAATTACAGTGATTACATTTGTTACTGCTTCAGTTCCATTTGCTTGCATAATTATAATGGAGAAATCATTAAAAAAAAATCCTTTTTTTTTTCTCTGTAAGCAATTAAGAATTAATATTGCTAACAGGTAAAAATGACAGGGGAGTACTCGTGAATGATAGAAAAAGTGAGAACTCTGATAATATGTATTTATAATAACTCTGAGCTTCTACTGTGAGCTGTAAATATGTTGTGTTAACATTTTAATCATGTTTTAAATCATTTTTAAATCAGTAGGAATTAAGAAAAACTGAGCCAATATAGTGTTTTTCTTTATATGCTTTTTTTTTTATTTAGCCACATGCCCAAGAATGGATTAAGGATGTGATTGGACAGTGTGACACAACTGCATCACAGTGACAAAAGAGAAATCCAGCGGAACCAGGATTTTCATTCACTTCTATTCAGTTTTTCAATTTATTTTTGTATAGCACTTTTAACAATGAACATTGTCTCAAAGCAGCTTTACAGAACATAAGAAACAAAAAAAAGCATGCAAAAAGTCCTAGATGTTAGACAAAATCATCCCTAGTGAGCAAGCCTGAGGCGACAGAGGCGACTGTAGAAAGGAAAAACTCCCTTAGATGGTATGAGGAAGAAACCTGAGAGGAACCAGACTCAAAAGGGAACCTCATCCTCATTTGGGTGATACATGTAATTACTGAAAAGCAATACTGTATCTGCAGTGAATGTATTTAATCCCCTACAGTAACACAAGAGCAACTACAAGCCATCATAAAGGATGAAGAAGAAATAATGCTGTTTCTTTGTCAATCATTTTTGCAAAAGTATTCACCCCCTTAAACGTTTCTGCATTTTGGGATTGTGTTTTACAAAAATGTATGTAACATCTGAATCTATTTGTATTATTTGAACACAATGATTAATTAAACCAACAATGAAAAAAAAAACCCCAGGCATTTGTTGGTTGCAAAAGTTTTCACTTCCTCCCTTGATGAACACTTTGTAGAACCACCTTCAGATGCAGTTATAGCTACAACCTTCTGGGATAGGTATCTCATCTGTGCACACCTTTGTGGGGGGTGAATACTTACGGAAGGTGCTAAAAAGGGGAAAAAATAAATCAGCAGAATCTATTAGCAAGTTAAGGGTGCTGTTTCATGTTTTGACTAGAGCCTAGCAGTTGTGTTAGCAGTATTTAATTTACTTTTAATTATCATTCTTTATTGCTGTATTATATATCCTTTTCATATAAATCCTTTTCATGTATAGACTTCATAATTCAGTTTAATTTAATTTAAATGTAACTCTTTTTTTTAACAGAGAAAATGATAGGAGATTTAATTATTGTACCATAATTATTTTAAAATTATTATTATTATTATTATTAATAATAATAATATAATAATATATAATAATAATAATAATAATAATAATAATAATAATTTTATAGTATTTTTATTCATTTAACAGATATCCCATGTCTATCTATAGTGTGTGCGTGTATGTGTGTGAAGTATGAAAGGGATGAGTATAATGAGCACAGTATCGTATCTGGTCACCATTTGCTGAAAAGAATCGAAGTAAAATTGTCTGCGAACACAGGATAATAATTTCTAGGCTTTTATATAAGTTTTCTTGGACAAATTGTTGCGATTATTATTCATGAGCCGAACTGAGCCAGATATAACACAGCTAATATAAGCTACAGAGTAGTTCTTTGCTTAGCTGTTAATATCATTGAAATTAAATGTAAAAAAAAAGGTGATTTGTGAATGATTAGGCATCTTACTAATCATCTTCAATCAATTACTGTATATTGTGCTTCAAATTCCAGGAGCCTGTATAAAATTTTCTTATGGTCACACCTTTTCACATAGAATTGATGAACTACAAGCAAAAGGAAATCTTTTTAAAGAATATTGAGCATGTTATGCATATCAGTCATGTATCTGTCTCTCTTCTCTTCTCTTCTCTTCTCTTCTCTTCTCTTCTCTTCTCTTCTCTTCTCTTCTCTTCTCTTCTCTTCTCTTCTCTTCTCTTGTTTTCGTCTCTCTTCTCTACTCTTCATCTCTCTTCGTCTCTCTTCATCTCTCTTCTCTTCGCCTCTCTTCTCTTCTCTTCTCTTCTCTTCTCTTCTCTTCTCTTCTCTTCTCTTCTCTTCTCTTCTCTTCTCTTCTCCTATGTGTGGAAGGTGTAGCAAAGATCAACCCGAAGTGTTTCATCAGCGGCTATAAATACAGGGATCCGTCTTCTCCTCAGCTCTCAGGCTTTTACTCGAGGAGGAACGTGAAGTATGAGCCCAAGGCTGAGGCATATTGACGAGCGCCGCCTTACCGCCTACGGAAACAGTGACAAAGTATGTGACAAGCCATTCTTCATATCAACTTTCGCATCGATGCGATGAAACCTCCCTCCAAGCAAGGCATCTGCTTGGAGCAACTCTGCACGTAAATAAATAAATAAATAAATGAATGAGAAAGGGAAAGGAAAAAAAAAAGGAAACAGACTGCGGTGAACGTCAACAGCCATTTTAATATCTATGCATATGAGTTATGACGAAGCCCTGGGCAGGTAATAAAGAAAGACTCGAGTTATTCATGGGTAGCGATTTTGAGCGAGAAGAGAGATAGAGAATGTGTGATGACATGCGTCCACTTTAAGATTGCTGAAATCAGCCTGCGGTGAAGAATCGTAGAAGAGGTTTCACGTTATAAAACAGCGCCATCTGGTGGACGGACAGATTAATGCTTTTCAGCATATATTTTCTTAAAGACTTCCTACTTGAGTTTAAAGCCACAATCTTATTAACCTCATTCTTTTAAAAAGAACTGAAGCCTTTTAACCTTATATTTTCTTTTGGCTGAGATATGAAGATCTACACTTTCCTTTTAGGTATTTAGTTTATTCTACTAATAAAATCCTCCTCTGTTGTATTCAGGAATGTGAATTTCACATCTGTATCACCTCATATTTACAACACAGTGAAACAAAAAGTCATGGAAGACCTCTGTAGAGTCCTAAATATGCAAAAATAAATATAACAAAGTGCCTTGTTATATTTAGGAAATTTTACGAGTTCAATTTATATATTGAAGCAACAATGCTTCTTATGGCTACAGTGAAAAAAAACTACACTAAACAAAAGACATTTTGAATATTTAAGACCATGCTAACAAATAAACAACAACATGCAATAATATAGATGATTTTATAGTATTTTTTATCAAGTTAATTTAATTCCCATGCACTAGCTAGCTCCCATCTATCACACAAAAACTATAAGGCCTGCATGTGTTTCCAAGTCTATTATACAATGAATATCATGTTCAAAGCAGGAGATGAATTTTCATGCTTGTATGTATTTTTTTTTGTCTCTATGAGACTATATGTATTGTAACAGCTTCAAACTAGAACTAGTATCTGCTGAGCTATTAGCTACTGATGACTAGTTCCTGAGCATTTTGTTTGAGGGTGAGGTGGTTAGTTTGAACAAAGTATCTGCATTGAATGAAACAATATAATCTCTATGGCAGCACATGAGGTTTCATTTTAGTCAGACATACAGTAGAGCTCCAAAGTCGGTATTCTGCTGTCTCTTTCTCGGGCACTTTACATGGCAATGGTGTTGTTTGAAAGCTAATGAAGAGATAACAATTTTAGCCTTTTTAATGTTGTGTGTCAGTTGTGTTACCAGCATGCTCTTTCTATATGTTTTTGTCCATCTTTATGGACACAGTGCATCACTTTGACACAGTTGAGAGAAATGATATTCCCAGAGTTGTTGGACTTGGACATCAGTTTCACTAAGTATGGTCTTGGCCTTCCAAAGACTTAAAGTAAAATTCTGTTTGTTTTCTTTTTTTCTCACATTAACAAAGATTGACAAGAAGGTTTTTTTCCTAGAAAACAGACTCATTAGCTGAAGTAAATAGCTTGGCCTTGAAAAGCATCTGATGGTTTTCAGTCTCGATCCTGACTCAATCTCGCTCTTATTTGGACATCCTATAGACTGAATCTTGACTCGATCTCAGCCAATTTTGCTCTCGCAGTTTCCCAAATGCTTTACTCTTTACTGTAATATTGACTATTAGGTTAAAAAGCCCTGTATATTTGTAGAATCTACAAATTCTCGAATCAATTCGTATTGTCCTTTTGTACATGACCTGCACTGTGTAGGCTCTTGAGGTCTTCCAACTCAGGACCAGAACAACTACAGAAACACAAACCAGTAGAGATTAAATCAGCCAAACGTTTTCTCTTCTGCGTGACACTGGAAGCAGTGGAAGAGTACAAAACACACACGTACATTCGACTGCAAATGAAATGTCATTACCCATAATGCTTTACTTTCACGGTTACATTTATTCATTTGGCAGAAGCTTTTATCCAAAGTGGCTTACAAATGAGGCCGAATACAATTCATGCATATAGCGATAAAATGTCTTAGAATAATTTAGGGCTTTTATACGACCTATTAAGCACAGAGAAAAAGAAAACGCTTCTCTATTTAACAAGTGATGACTGATTTAAACGCATCTTGGGAAATGATCACCACTGCATTAAGATTTGATGTTTTTATAACATGGCTCGCTTTATTTCCTGTGAAAAGTAATGACTTCCTGTGCTGTTATGCCTAGAGAAATAAATATACAAGGAATAAAACACTGTGGTGTGCTGTAGTGCTGTGTATAAAGTAAGAGCGAATTATAGTGTGTGTGTGTGTGTGAGAGAGAGAGAAAGAGAGAGAGAGAGAGAGAGAGACATTGTCATTCCTTGTCTCTCTAGCAGGTGTTGTGTCAGAGAGGCTGTTCAGTTTTGGGAATTAATGCGTGATAGTAGTGTGTGAGTGTGTATTAGGAGTGTGAGAGTGTGTATTGGGAATGTGTGTGTATTAGGACTGTGTGAGTATGTATTAGTAGTGGGAGTGTGTATTAGGAGTGTGTGAGTGTGTTACTGTGTATTATTAGTGCGTGAGTGTGTGTTAGGAATGTGTGTGTATTTAGACTGTGTGAGTATGTATTAGTGGTGTGAGTGTGTATTAGTAGAGTTTGAATGTGACTGTGTATTAGGAGCATGTGGGTGTGTATTACAAGTGTGTGATTGTGTATTAGAAGGGTGTGAGTGTCTGTGTGTGTTATTGGCAGTAAATTGATTCAAGACTGGTAGCTGTATGAATGGACTGGTGTCTTATCTGATTCCTCTTCTCTCTCTCTCTCTCTGTCTCTCTGTCTCTCTCTCTGTTTATTTCCGTTGCTGATTTGACAGAGGTGCACTTGTTACTATGGCAACGCCACACAGCGACACAGCTTGGATACGGTCACCCTCGCCAACCAACCAGCTGATAGTGTTGCCTTTAATGAGGACTGGTGATGCACAATCATGTGCACACACACACACACACACACACACAGCTGTTTGTTCTTTAAACCCTCTTTAATATTAATGCACACACACAACATACAGAATAACTCTAACAGACACACACAAACTTTTATAAATGCTTACATGTGATAATAATAACAAAATGTTAATGCAACTAATTACTTTTACACACAGGCAGACATAGACAAGAAGTTACATGACTTCCTTTTCCCCTTATTTATTTATTTATTTATTTATTTATTTATTTATTTATTTATTTATTTATTTATTATTACGATTACCCCAATGTGTTTTTTAATTTTTAATTTTTTATTTTACTGGTGCCATTTTATCAAACAAATCATTTTGATAATTTGCATAAAATTCAATAATTATTAATTTGATCTATTATTATTATTATTATTATTATTATATTATTATATTATTTATTTATTTGATTCAATTGCCTGCCAGTTTTCTCACAGCTTTAGTGCTATTGCTAGTAATGGTGTGTGTGTGTGTGTGTGTGTGAAACTGTCTTGTGTTTTCCACAAATTCTAACACATTTTATACAAAAGAAACTGTCATAACCTGACATGGAGTTGTGTTTATGTCACTTGACAAATTGTTTACGAAAGAGACAGCTGAAGGTTAGCAGACATAATAAACCTTTTCCTTGTTTCATAACAAACTGTTCTTGTGTTTTTGTCAAAAAAGGACACGGCTGCTGTTTTCAGACTAAAGAAAAGCCATTTTGAAAAAGCATAAAAGCTCAGCTCCAGCTCAGCTTGGTGTGTGTGTGTGTGTTAATATTTTATGATCTTTAAGTGGGGTCTCCATTGTGTGGTTTTGGAAGAAGCTTTTTTATGAACCCACACACTGGTTAGTGTGATTAAAGTGGGCTGTGAAATGAATTAACACACACTCTCGTGTCTCCTGAGAAACTGGATGAGATCTCAGGTGTCGAGTCAGGATCATTAATGATTCGTAAACATGATCTACTCTATTCCAGGACTCCCATACTTCCAACATCAGCTAGGATTGTGAAGTATGAAAGAAAGCTCACTGTAGCTGGTTTGACATTTGAGGTGAGCATTTTTTGTCCTTAATATACACAATTGCATTTTTTTCCAAGTTATGTATTAATAACTAAATGTTAGTGATGCTAATAAGAAAATGTGAATGATCAAACCTACTATCCAAATAATCACCAGGAGGGGATGCTGTTTTGGTTCAAACTACAGTATATTTTATGCTTAAAGGAGAGGCTCACTTCCAGAACAAAAACCTACAGATAATTTACTCACCCCCTTGTCATCCAAGATGTTCATGACTTTCTTTCTTTTGTCATAAAGCAATTATGTTTTTTGAGGAAAACATTTCAGGATTTTTCTCCATATTGTGGACTTCAATGGTGCCTGCAAATTTGAACTTCCAAAATGCAGTTTAATGCAGCGTCAAAGAGCTCTAAACGATCCCAGCAGAGGAAGAAGGATCTCATCTACCGAAAAGATCGGTCATTTTCTTAGAAAAATAAACCACAAAAGCTCTAGCACTAGCTCTGGGATGCGTGTCCACGATGCTACATACTATGTAATCACGTCGAAAGGTCATGCGTGACGTAGGCGGAACTACAGACCCAGTGTTTACAAGTGTGGAGAAGGAGGACTGCTCCGAAGTTGTTGCATGTGGAATGACACAAAGTTATATGTACCTTTTTGTTAGTAAAGTGCATTTGCACTTCCTTGGCCTTTGCACGTTCACTTAGTGAACACTGGGTCTGTAGTTCCGCATTTAAAGTTTTCCGCATATAAACTGCATTTTGGAAGTTCAAACTCGCGGGCACCATTGAAGTCCACTATATGGAGAAAAATCCTGAAATGTTTTTCTCAAAAAACAATTTATTTATGACTGAAGAAAGAAAGACATGAACATCTTGGATGACAAGGGGGTGAAAAATTATTTGTAAACTTCTGTTCTGGAAGTGAACTTCTCCTTTAAGGACAGCTGTTTATTAATATAATACAGATTTTTGGTAATAAAATCAGTGAGTAATAAACCAGTCCAATAGGTAATGAAAAGAGTCAAATGGGTAATAAAAGAAGTTCAATGCGTGTGAAACCAATCTATTAATTAATAAAACCAGTCCAATGCATAATAAAACCAGTCTATTTGGTAATAAACCATTCCAATATTTAACAAACTAGACCAACTGGTAATAGTCCAGTATTATAATTAAGAATCCAGAGCAACTGGTAAAAACAAAAAACAATTTAATAGTTAATTAAGCTAGTCCAATTGTAATAAACTTGTCCAGTATTTGACAAACCAGTCCAATAAACAGTGACGTGCAGTGAGGTTCGAGGCACTGACTCTTTCAGAGTCATATTTGCAAATATCATTAGTGTAGCTTAAATTAAAAAAAGAAAAGAAAAAACAAACAAACAAACAAACAAAAACGCCTAAATTAAATTTGCTGCTTTCACATTGATTAACGGTCATTTATTACTTCCTGTTTTGAGTGGAAGTCCAGCTTTGAGAACTTTTGAAGCTTTGATATTGAATCTTCCATTTTTGCTAAAAGAGCAAAAAATAAAACAAGTGTACTGCTGCAGTGCACTTAATTTAGATTTTCTTAGCTAGCATATCAGCACTTGCCATCTCTGAGAACAGCAGAATAAGCATAAACCTATGGGCTCATGCTCGCCCCCTTCAGTGAGGCAGAGGAACTGCCTGACTCACCTCCTGCTTTTTCAGTATATTTATTAGGTATAATTTTAATTATTAGGTATAAATTTTCATATATATATATATATATATATATATATATATATATATATATGTATGTATATATGTGTGTGTGTGTGTGTGTGTGTGTGTGTGTGTGTGTGTGTCTATAAACATTATATTGGTGACATACACAGAGACAGCCACAGGCACACACCAATTACATGTGCCCAATTCAGTTTGTGTGGTATTGCATCTGTGATGAAGCTAAATAAAATAAAATAAAATAAATTATTATTATTTTTTACTTTTCCCTGTGGGTTAATAAACCTGGGTAATACACTTTTCCATTGGTTAATAAAAACCAGTCTGATGCTTAGAAATACAGTCCAGTGGGCCATTAACTACTCTAATGGCTAATAAAAAACAATCCCCTGGAATAAAACAAGAGAAAACTGAAAACACTTACAGTACAAACAATTACAAATAAAACCTCATATAACTGTGATTAGCGGTTATTTAATTTCCCAAACCGAATAAATTGTTCAGCAATCAAGAACAACAACAACAACAAATCAGTGACGGGGTGGTGTGATGAATCGGTGTTACTCTACCACCCAGAAGTTCAGTCTTTTATTCACCTAATTTCACAGGAATTTGCCAACTTTTATCAAATAAAGAGCATTACATTTTTTAAAAAAAAGTTAGTTCATGTAGTTTACTTACATTATATAAGCTACAGACAAGGTTACATGGTACTGACACTGAAGACTTCTTTAAAAAATGTCAATAATTACACACATTTTTTTCAAGCCCTTTTCCCCATCCACCCGTGTATAGATGATTATGTATTAGAATGAGAACATTCATATGAACCTGTCAGAATCCAGAATACAAAAGTGTTTTTTTTTTAAAGTAGTTTTCGATAAACTGTCATTCAAATGAGCATCCTTTTATAACTCAGTGTAATAAATCATAGCACACATGAACACTTGAAATCCTCCTGGATAATATAAAAGTGATACCACTGGGACGAGTCCACTAGGGGGCGGTACAAGCCTGGAAACATAAAACACATTCTGTCTCCTATTACAGATTTTGTAATGTGGTGTGGCTGAGAGATGTTATTTAATATGTGTTAAATTTCTGCTCTGGTTCAGGTCATTCATCGTTCCATCATCATTACTATGTATCTCGATGTCGAGATCTGTTCAGTACATTCCATGTATATACACCGATCAGCCATAACATTATGAGCAGTGAGAGGTGAAGTGAATAACATTGATTATCTCCTAATCATGGCACCTGTTAGTGGGTGGGATATATTAGGCAGCAAGTGAACATTTTGTCCTCAAAGTTGATGTGTTAGAAGCAGGAAAAATGGGCAAGTGCAAGGATTGATCGAGTTTGCCAAGGGCCAAATTGTGATGGCTAGACCACTGGATCAGAGCATCTCCAAAACTGCAGCTCTTGTGGGGTGTTCCTGGTCTGCAGTGGTCAGTATCTATCAAAAGTGGTCCAAGGAAGGAACAGTGGTGAACCGGCAACAGGGTCATGGGTGGCCACGGCTCATTGATGCACATGGGAAGCGAAGGCTGGCCAGTGTGGTCTAATCCAACAGACGAGCTACTGTTGCTCAAACTGCCTACCACATTACCCATAATGCAGCAGCGAAAGTCTCACTGAGTGAATGATGACGAAAATGAAATGAAATGAATGATGATGAAAATTATGACGTTTCAGATTCTGCCTACAATAAGAGCAAACTCCTCAACAGAGTGAACAGCTGAAGAGATCAGGAAAAAACGCCATTTGTTTGTATTTTAAAGGTTATTATGTGTAAGGCAGATGAAATAAAGATTGGCGTGATTGGTAAAGAGTAGGTTGTTTGTCTTCTCTGTAGCTTTGGAGGAAGAAAATCAAGAGATATTTTGACTGTTTGCAGCTGCTGTTTTGCCAGTAATTATCTCAAAAATTCTGAATACTTTGTTTTATCTTTTTAACACTGAAATATCAGAAATGAAATATTTTCTAATCCTGTAGTAAATCAATTCAATTCAATTTTATTTGTATAGCGCTTTTATCAATGGGCATTGTCTAAAAGCAGCTTTACAGCCATAAGAAATATAATACAAAAAGTTCAAGATTAATATTACACTTCATTTGAATTTATTTGTATTTTTCCCTAATGAGCAAGCCTGAGGCGACTGTGGCAAGGAAAAACTTCCTTAGATAGTAAGAGGAAGAAACCTTGAGAGAAGCCAGACTCAAAAGGGAACCAATCCTCATTTGGATGAAACCAGAGAATGTGAATTACCATAAACACCAGGGAGTGTGACGATAAATTATTATAAACACTGGAGAGCGCGATTATAAATAATGTTCTTTCTACAAACATATACAGTCAGTTGGAGTTGTGTAACCTGGGAGCTCTTGAGCAACTCATAAACCTGGCCTGATTGTTAAGCAGGTGGTAAAAAAAAGCAACTGATGTCGCTCTGCACTTTTATGAAATTTTTCCTCAACTTTTGGATGAGCTTTTTTAATTTAGCCATAATCTGCCAAGCATTTCCCGCAGGAAATCATATTAAACAACACTTAGTGTGAAGTCAGTCTGATGAATTTAAGCAATAAGCAAAACAAGACAAACACCGAAGCATCTTGCTAAATACAGCATCCCCAGACCGCTCATTTACATCTTAGCACTAATAAGCTTGATGCAAATAGTTAGAAAAGAATATGTAAAGATGTTTCATTTAGGCTTGTGTTCAGAAACTTCTGTTATTCTCATTAAAAAGTGAGTCAGGTCAGAAATAAATAAAAAGTTGGTGTTGCTGAACCTCTAATTTAAACTAGCTAGACAAGCTAATCTACTTTTCTGATGTATTCTGAGGCCTCACTCATATGGATACACATATTTTTGTATAACATGGTTAATACCTTTCAAAGGGATCCAAAATAATCTCCATCCAATAGTTAATAAAAACCTGTCAAATTGGTAATAAACAAGTCCAATACTTAATAAGTCATTCCAATAGTTAATAAAAGCAGTCTGATGGGTAATAAACATTTCTAATAGTTAATAAATATAACCCAGTAATAGATTAATATAACTAGTCCAATGGACAATAAACCAGTCCAATAGTTAGTAAACCAGACCACCAACTAATTGTCCAATAGTTAATGTAATCAGTTCAACTGGTAATACACCAGTCTAATAGTTAATAAAACCTGTTCAATTGACATGGAACCATTCCAATACTTGATATAACCAGTCTGATGGCTAAAAACCCAGTGTAGTAGTTTAATATAACCGGTCTAATGGATCATAGCCAGTCCATTAGTTAATAAACCATTCCACTAGCTAATAGTTCAATAGTGCTAAGTTTAATAAGTCCACTTATTAATTTAAAACATCTAAATTTATCTAGGGTTTAGTGAAATCAGTGTAATGTGCACTAAAGCTGGTAATAAATAAGCCAAATAGTTGATGAAAAAAAAATCCCACTTTATTGAACAGATACACAGTTAGATGAAAGTCAAAGAAAAAGAGTTTAGCCTGTCATTGTTAAGTAGTTTGATCTCTGCCTGTTGATATTGGAGGAAATGAAATATTTGATCCTGCTGTAAGAGCTTATTTGTCATAAGTGAAGGTGCTTTAAAACGTGACCTTTGTCGGTGGAAACAATGCTCACACGGCCAGCTGCACTGCCAAAAAATACTAATACACTGTCACGTTGTCTGCACTTCCTGTGTTCAGCTCCACTCATTAATTCCACCAGTGCAGAAGTGATATGTTTAGAGTTTCTGGTAGAATCTACGCTTCACTTTCCTCATATTTAACTGCCTATACAGACAGGCTGCCCTTTTACACTACAAGGTGTAACTGTCCAGAGCAACTGCTAAAGAGTGCTGTAATTATCTCATCATGTTCCAGCCACTGAAAATTCTGTCTCAAAAAAAAAAAAAACCAAGGTGTAACAACTTGGCATGCGGACGTAGATATAGCTACTGTGTGGAAAATGTGTACAGTTTGATTTCTGTTGGTCTGTCACTAATAATAATAATAATAATAATAATAATAATAATAATAATAATAATAATAATAATGATGAATAGTAGAATGGCATTACTTATTCTAAGGTTCTCTATACACTATTAGATAGCTTGGAACCCTGTCTGAAAGGAAAATCCTATTTTTTTTGGTTTTGGTTCTATGTATGCTCTCAGAAATGTTCTTTGACTAGTTAAATGCTCCTCATTTTCTACTTAAAGCTCTCTTTGTAAAAAAGAACATTCCTGTTGTATGGTTCTACATGCACTCTTAGAAAACCAAAGACGGTTCTTCAAGGGTTTTTGGGTAGTTGTTGTCTTTCTATACAGGGTTCTCCTGTGAAAAAGTTCAGTATTAGGGTTCTACAGGTATTCTTAGAGAATTCTTCATCACCGAAGGTTTATGTTTACAGCATTTGGCAGACGCTCTTATTGAGAGCAACTTTTACATTTGATTGTTTTGGTTGATATCTGAGCATGATTGCAGTGTTCATATATAGGTCTAAACAAACTGAACCATGAGAGAAAACACTATGAAATGAACACTCCAAACAAGCCAGGTGTGTAAATGCCTTTAAATACATCAGCAGTGTGGCAAAAGCACCATAACATATTATATCACATGCCTTAAAGCCTCTCATTTCTGAAATCACATCATACCACTTATTTCCCATATAAAATCTTTGGAGCAAAAAACCATCGTTGGCTTTAATTTCTCTTCATTAAGACGTCACCTTGACATTGCATTTGATGTTCTGCTGACCTCAGCAGAGTCTTAATCAACTTCTGTATTATATATATATATATATATATATGAGTAAAAGTCAATCCTTGGTGAGGAAACATGAACTAAAACCCAAATTAAAATATTCTTGGTGTTTTGTGTGTGTGTGTGTGTTCCTAGATTAATAATATCTAAAAAAAAAAAAAAAAAACCTTTTGCGTTCTATATTTTTTATTTATTTTTGTGTTTTTTTCCTTTTATTTATTTATTTTTTGTTCAATCAAATGATATGAATTACCACAATAATTATTGGTAATTAAATTATTCTTGTTTTTTTCCATTTAAATGAATAAAACTTTGCAAAAGTCATCACCATTATTTCTTCTATCTCTGAGTAAAAGTCAATCCTTGGTGAGGAAACATGAACTAAAACCCAAATTAAAATATTCTTGGTGTTTTGTGTGTTCCTAGATTAATAATATCTAAAAAAAATAAATTAATTAATTAAAAAAATTAAAAAAAAAAAAAACAAGTTGTGTAAATCAGTTTAAATGGCATTATTTGGACTTACGCATTGAACAAAGATTAGTGGTGTCAAGTTATTGATTATTTTCCTATAACAGCACATCCTTAAGTTTTTTTTTTCCTCTTTTACCAAACTGGTATTTGATCTTTAAATTTAACACTGTGGAACGTCTGTGAAGAGACATTAGACATTAGCTCCTGTTCCCACTTCCCTCACTAGACTTTATTCTTTACTGAAGTTAATGAGGCAAAAATAATTGCAGCTTCTCATATTGCACTTTACCTTTAAAGCATAAAATCTTTTGACTTACTAAATAAATAAATTCTACGATGTTCTATATGTAAATAACAACACTATTATGATAATATATGTTTTTAAACTTATTTATCCATTAGGTTCAGAAAAATGAATTAACACTTACTTTGGTATAAACATGAGTTAAGCTTTATAGATAAACGATCTTTGGTGTAAATCATTAGTGTTAGTAACAAAGCAGTTTTCTATGGCTGTGTCCCAAATGACATACTACACACTATGCACTTCCAATATACACTTGCACTCTACCATCTAATTAATGAATTTTGTGAAATATCTGTCAGCCATCTTGAAATAGTTTTTTCATCCAGCATGAGCTCCTGGTGGCTCTACCCCTCTTCCACTATGTAAGAAAAGCTGTGAGCTTCGTTTTATCGGTTGAATAAAACGAAATGATATATATATATATATATACACTCACCATAAATGAGTACAACCCACCAGATTTTCAGAAAACCTGTTTATAACCTAGTTTCCGGTCAGAATCAACATGTTCTATGGGATTCTATACTACACAATACTTCCACAAATGTGGGCCATTGATTGCAAACACGATTTGTTAATTTGGACACACACAAAAAAGTAATTTTCCTAACAAATTCATTCAAGACAATGTCGCAAAAATGAGTATACCCCAATGAAACTCTTAGAAGCAAAGCTAAATTTTGTTTAGTCTAATTATTCATTAAACATGTGTCCAGCAGACAGATGACTATAAACAGGCATTACTTAGCAAAGAAAACTCCTTGCCATTTCATGCTGTCAGCAGTGGCACCACATGAAAGAGAAATGTCACAAGACCTGAGAAAGAAAATAATTTCTTTACACAAGAAAGGTGAAGTCAGAATGCTGTAGCAAAAGTGATACAACAAAGATGGAACTGCAACCATCTTACAGAGACGTCCAGGCTGCCCACAAAAGTTCTGATGAGAACGGTTGAAGAAAATTGCCATGCAAGTTCTCTGCAGTTAGCTAAAGCCAAACTGGGGTGACTGTTTCCCATGACCCATTACAGTGTACACTGCAGAGGATTGGCATGCATGTGTGTCGTCCATGAAGGAAGCCTCTCCTAAAGTCCACAAACAAAAAGCCCATCTAGGATTTGCCAGGGCCAATGCTGAAAAATATGAAGACTACTGGGACTCTATATTCTGGAGTGATGAGACCAAGATAAATGTTTTTGGAACTGATGGCTTCAAAACTGTATGGCGTCGCAAAGGTGAGGAGTACAAAGAAAAATGCATGGTGTCTACAGTGAAACATGGTGGTGGCAGTGTCCTTATGTGGCGCTGAATGAGTGCTGCTGGTATCAGAGAGCTGCATATGTACTGCAAATGTACTGCTCTATATGGTAAGAGAAGATGCTACCATCACTCCATGCCCTTTGTGGTCATGCAATTTTCCAACATGACAATGATCCAAAACACAAATCTAAGGCCACTGACGAAGAACAGGGTGAAAGTAATTCAGTGGCCAAGTATGTCTCCTGATCTGAACCCAACTGAACACCTACAGGGAATTCTGAAGAGACAAGTTGAGCATCACTCTCCATCCAGCATCCAGGCTCTAAAAGAGGTTGTTCTTGAACAATGGAAGAAGATAGATGTTGCAATATGTCGGCATCTTCGTCAATCCATATCTAGAAGACTCGGTGCTTACTTAAAAATCATGGAGGTCATACAAAATACTAAATGTAGTAGTTTTTGTTGTGGGCTGTATTCATTTTTTCATCAACTAATTTGAGTAAAACTTATATTAAGTTATATTATTAACCTTACTTTCATGTCATGAGTTAAACAAATGTTCTACTGTATAAAGCACAGATTTGTCAAAATTTTGGAAATTGTGTTCATTGAGATATTGATTAAAATCTTACTTTTCAAATGGGGTGTACTCATTTATGCTGAGCACTGTATAAATTGAAGTGCACTTCTGCTAATAGAAACACACTCCTGAAACTACTTATATTACACAATTTTGCATACAATATGCAGTCCCTCAACTGCATTACAAGCAGCAACCTGCTGTATGCAGTAAGGGCAGGGAAAGTTCACAAAAGTTACCCACTTCACAGAATCAAAGCAAATAATAAAACAATCGAGTCTGTCTCAATTCCGCTGCGAACAAGCAACAACTGAATAAACAACTCCTTTGTTCACACAATGTCACACTGCTCTATGTACAAGAACGCAACAAATGTTAAATCCGGCAAAAAACAAACGCCCACAGAGAAAAAAAAATAAAAAACAAACAAGAAGAAACACACAAAACACCCAGACTGAGGATGCTGCTAAATAGACAGTGTGTAAAAGCGTGTCATGTCCCGTTGTGTATAAAACAAAGGCTGTGGAAAAAATTACATCATTACGCTTACTCTACGCTCGGTGGGGGAAAGACAGGGTTTTATTAGATTTGTCATTTAGAGAGACACAGATTCAAACAGTGAGAGTAAACAAAGAGAGAGACAAAGAAAGAGAAAGAGAGAGAGAGAGAGACAGAGACAGAGAGAAAGCGAGAGAGAGAGAGAGCTCAGCGAAATGATTAAAGAGAGTGCTTTCAGTTTAACCAAATAATATCTGCATTATCTGTCATAGTGAGGAAGTGACATACTGTAGATTGCAGACCAAGCGCTGCTAAATTCTCAAAGCTGATTGGTCAGAATTTTGTCTCTAATATCAGGTGTACGCTCTACCTGCTTTTTAATAGAAGAATGTGCTAAATCTAACAAATCAAATAATAACACACTGTAGGTATTACTTTAGTTCCTTTTCAGTAAGGAGGAGCACTCTGCTTCATTATGAATTATTTTCTGGAAAGTTAAAGAGCTTATAGCGTATAGGGGTGTTAGTTGTAGATGTCCTGAAGAACAGAAACTATGTTCATATACACTTCTTCATATATCTCCATAAACATCTCCATATCTCCATAAATACTTCTTGGGGGTTTATTTGGAGAAATAAAGGTTCCTCAAACTAAATCTTCATAAAGCTTGGTACATTATCTCTAGCTTTCTCTGTCTTTTCTTCTTCTTCTTCTTCTTCTTATTTTATTTTAATAGATTTTTAGATTGTTAAAAGTAACTGAAAGGCTCCTTTTTGTAGGGTTCTATGTGTGATCTTAGAAAAAAAAGTTATTTAGATAATTCAAAGTTCTTAGCTTTTTAAAGTGGAGCTATTTAGTTCCTCTTTAAACCCAAATCAGTCACAGGTGATACACATAGGAAATACATAGGCTCTTCAGGAAGTTATTTGGAGAGTTAAAGGTTCTTCACTTCCCAAAAAAGGGATCTGTTTAGAACTAGGAACATTCTCCAGAAGGGAATTCCATTTTTGGGTTCTACTGTTGCTCTTAGCAATTTATGGGAAAACAAATCTTTGGATTGTTAAATTGTGTGTATAATAAAATGCATAAATGATTTCTACTTGGAACCTTCTTTGAACAAGAAAACTTTCTTCTGTAGGTTTGTACATCTATTTATTTATTTTTTTTGGAAAAGGTGTTCTTCATCAGGTTCTTTGGAAGGTTAGATGTTCTTAGCTATCTAACAGGCGTTCTACTTGGGAGTTGGAATATTATCTTAAAGGATTCAGCATACACTCATTATAAAGTTATTATTCGAAGAGTGAATGATTTATTCTTTCAAATGGCCTTTACATAAAAAAGAAAACTTTCTGTTATAGGACTTTCACTTCCTTAACAGGTTCTACAGTAAATTTTAATGCATTCACAGAGTTTTGAATATTCATATATGAGATTTTTCTCATGTTACTGGATGGATCATAATCAATGCTGAATTAAATTTATGCGCATATTCATTTTCCCCCACTCAGACTACATGCTGTACAGCTAGAGAACACGGTTCTTGCTTCCTGGTCAGAGTGGTTCGCCCTGTCACTGCTTACCCTCACTTCTGTTCTATATTTAAAACAGACGATATGTCCAGTGAGAACGCTCAGACGCTGAGGTCAGGACTCTGTCTATGGGGCTTTGGCTAACACACTCTATGTGAAAGGTCTGTGAGCAGTGCAGCGGGTTCCAGAGGTAATTACTCCTCCTCGTACATGGGAGCTGAAGCGTTCACTGTTTTCAAAGATATGAGAAGTACAGATACAGCAAGATAATCAAGGAATTCAAATATAAGGAACTGATTAAGAAGATTTCTTAATATTTTATAGAATTCCAATCTTTTTGTAACTATTTTCTTTTTACATTGACTCAAACAAAAGTTCACTTGAGTTTTTCAAGCACAAAAGTACATTAAAGAAAGCTGAGATTCCATTTTTATTTTATTTATTTATTTATAATTTTATTAGTATTAAGTCACTGAACAAGTTCATTTATTTTTTATATTTATTTTAATATTATTTTTTAATTTTATATATTTTTTCTTCCATTAACCATCCATGAAGTATATGAAAATTGAATAATTATCTTTTGTAATAAATAATTATAGGTAAAAATAAAGGCAATTAAATGCTTATTAAACCCATGTTGAAAAATGTTTCATAAATTTCTACAAGTTCTTGGAAAAATATGTGAAGTCACTGTGAATGATTTGTATTGCGATATATAATATATAATGATAATAATTATTTTTATGTTTTAGAAAAAGTGTATTAATTTTTGCCTTGTTTTTATACAAAATGACCCCAAAACCTTCCTGAATAATCTGTGCTGTATAGAATAAGCATGGATGCTCTTTTGGCTAAGTGAACTGTGTGAAAATTCTCCCTCACCTTCCAAAGCCATCTTGCATCACCGTCTGATTTCAGCTGGAGAAATCTAACAGCTTTGAATGCCAGTCAATTCCGCTGCAGCTTCACTCAGCAGAATGTTAAGCAGCCTTTCAGATGCGTGAATGGGAATTTAGCGCAGACAGAATAGCGGCAAATAAAGACAAAAAAAAAATCATCGAATTGAACAGAATACTGATTGTGCTTGCAAATGGGAAGAAAACATCCCTGTCAGATTCTAGAAGTAGCTGGAAAGATTTTATTGAGAATGCCATTCGTTCGAACCTTAAACTATGCAGCAGCTTTAAAGCTGTTTTAATGCTGTGATGAAACATCCTGACATTTCAACTCGTTGGTATTCCCACAATGATCCTACTACACTTTCAATCCAGATCCATCATCATGTCTTATGCATTATGGAGATCACATCACCTGGAACAATTTTTTTTCTCTAGGGGCAATATTTTGTTTTGACAGAAAGTTGAAGGGTGTGTTCATGTTCATTTCAAAGAAATGCACTGAGCAAACATTCTCTCTATTCTCTCTGATTTTACTTCAGCCTTCAGTATATATATATATATATATATATATATATATATATATATATATATATGTATATATATATATATATATATATATATAGAGAGAGAGAGAGAGAGAGAGAGAGAGACAGAGAGACAGAGAGAGAGAGAATTCTGATTGGTTGAAAAGTGCTGAAATCATTATCGTCTCAATAGTAATCAGTAGTAACAGATCATTCAGTGGGACTTAATATGGTTATGTTAACATGTTATGGTTAGTATATGTTAATGTTTTTCTAGAATTAGATGTTTATTTAGTCTCTGGTATAACTGTCATCTAAAGAAAAAAACAGAGGATTTGGTGTGGTTCTGAAGACGAGCTAGCAGCTGACAGTTCAGCCTGTGCTGCAGAAAGTCCACCACAGTGTCGTCTTAGTCACATCTGCACCTCTACGCTACAGTACAGAGTGAAATAAATCATCTTAAGCTAAAGGAAAGCTGTCTCGAGTAACAATGAGCCTTTCTGACCCTGAGTTGAAGTGGCTGTAATCAGGGATAGTTCATAGTTAGTGGTTTATTATCTTTTGGATTGATGGAGGCTTAATCAGTATGGCCTCAGTGTGTCATTTTTGAGCGTCAGTCATTTGGTTCATTAAACCCAAGCAGGACGAGGCGGTCTGTGTGATGGGGTCTGATTAGTAGATCAGCGTAACGGTGGAACTGAACCCCATGCTGTACGATGTTGCAGAGAAGGAGAGTGTTTGTGATGCTCGAGCCTTGAGGAACATCATCCTCAACACTATAATGTTGAACTAGACTTAAACTAGAACTCATTTTCCCTGTTATACTTTTATACACATAAATAAGTCAGTGAAGCTGGTGCAGGATTTTCATGTCTCTTGTAGGAATTGCTCTCTTACTTGTGGGCATGGTCTGTCCAGCCATTTTATAGTTATCACAAGAAACGGGGTGGGGTCAAGAATTCAGTTACACTGTTAAACATTCATACAAGATGCTATGTTATGAATTGCACTGTTTCTTGTGAGCATGGCCTATCCTGGCTTTTTACAGTTATCACAAGAAATAGGGGTGGGGTCAAGAACTCAATTACACTCTTACACAGTCATACGACTGTGTTGCTATGTTACTTGTGGGTGTGGCCTGTCCAGCCTTTTTGTTAAATTTTGTTAAACTTGTGCACACTGAAGAAGAATAATTTTTTTAAAAATATAAAAAATATAAAAAAAACTTTTTCCACTGATAACATTATTTAATCATGATGACATGATGACACTCATACTCAGTGCTCTACGATGACTCCATCTTCATAACGGCATGTTTTTACTCTAATGCTTGCTCTGTAACACAGAGCGCACTTCTATATCACTCACTGCATCTCCATCATGAATAAGTGAACCATTTCCCTCTGGTGTGTTTGGGCCATATTTCTCATTTGCTTGAAGCTGCCCCGGGCAAATGATGATACAAAGAAGAAAATGTTTTTTATTAGTATTTTTTTTTTTTTACTTTAGCATAAGTACACATTTGCCATGCAGTTGCCTTTGGCAGACCTTTGGGAAAGCGTGTCTTCAATTCATTCATCAAAAATGCAATGTGAAAATGAATAAATTATGCTAGAGACATATGGTGTGTGTATGAATGTTCCAGTCTTATTAAAACATTTAATCTCATGTTCAATGTATCCTTAATAGTCGGTACAAATCAATATAAATCTTTCATCTTGGTGTTGATGAGTTCTTTCTCTGTGCCTTTAGCAGCCATAGAAATTCTAGAATTACAAACCTATATAAATAGTTAACTCTGTCGCACTGTAAACCCTGGGTTAACAATTCTTCCAGGCTATTCTTAATCTGATGCTTGACACTTAGCTGATCTTTAAGAATTAGGTTTAAAATAATAATAAAAAAAAAATTAATAAATAAAATAAAAAGGGCAAAGCTGCCATTCTGTGCCTAAGGCAAACATTACTATCCTTTACAGCTTTGTAATCTTTTTTATTCTGCTTAATGTTGTCATGAAGTTGATCTCCAATTTCTGCTCATTTTCCACCCAGTTCATTAATTACTCATAATTATTTCTGCATCCAATTCATCCTGAACAAACTTTTCTGTTCTTCACTACAGTAAAAATAAATTGCATTCTAATGCCGATGTATTTTCTGCCACAAAAGTTTTCCTTCAAACGCTGCTACTGTTTACACAAAACGGAGGGGTTTTGTGACTGGACAGATCATGTGATCTGAGGCACTCGTATCTGATTTTTGAGTTGCTGTCTGTTGCTAAGCATGTAGCATAATTTCACACTGCAATGTGAAGTTAACAGCACAAAAGCAGTGCTAATACTGTTTCATAACCCAGAGTAAAAAGCGCTAACCCCTGCTACTAAATTATAAGTGTGAAATATTTCTCTAGCCGGGGTTAAAAGCAATGTTTAGAACAAATATCACATGGGGTTAAGCGCAGTGTGAAAAAGAAAATATAAACACATTGAGATTTTCAATATTAGTCATGACTCATGCTTCTAAAATACAAGTCAGCAAATACAGAAATATTAAGCTAGAAACCTTCTTTAACCAACAAAGAAACACTAAAATAACCAATGCTGAAAGATAAAATTCAGACATCAGAGAATTACTACAGAGAATTTGCTTCATTCTTTAGAACAAGAAGAAAAAAATATATTTTTTTGACTTATAGATTGTCTTGTATCTTTACAAAATGGTTTATCTGTCTGTATTGTACATTTTGTGTTTCTAGACATCGCTTTCCAAGAATGCTTACACAAGTACAGCCTTTAATCCGTCTGAACGACCCCCTGGTGTGTTCTCCATCTTGTTGTGGATTTTTTAACTGACAACACAACAATCCCACTGGGGTCTACAAACATCTTAACAAGGAAACTTTTTTTTTCGACATGAACCCTGAAGTGACTCAGAATCAACTCACTTAAAGGAAATGATTCCCACTTTGAGCTGCTGATAACTGAAGCAAAAGGAGAGAACTGGAGAGATTTTTGGAGAAAAAAATGCTGGACATGACACAGTAAATATTTTAAGAATTATTTATATAATTATGTAGAAAATTAATGAGCGCTGAAAGCGATTTATGTGATTTCCAACATGTTCTTAAATTTTTTCCTTTTATTTCCCCAACACCATATTTCTGACCAGTGAATAAAAGGGAATTAAACTTCTACTGCTGATCCTCTGCTTAAAGATCACAATACACACACACACACATACACACACACACAAGGAATCTGAAGATAAACATTTTAATCAGGACACTCTCTCTGCAAGGAAACAAAGCCATAATCCTTGCTGATCTCAAAGCCTGTGATAAGGACAAATTCTCTTTAGAGGCTCCTCTCAAACGGCACGTTAATTAAAAAGGTCATTCTGGCATTCGAGGTTAATTATTTTATTTCATGTCTCTGTGCAAATCTCCTCTATCATCAGAGCCTACTTTTGTTCGTGTTAATTTCATTTCTGTATTTATTGTAGGCAAGACTCAAAGAAAATGCATACATACATACTGACCATATCTTATCTGTGTTCTATGAATATGTAATGTGTCAGGAATCTTGTGAAACATTTCACACAAATGACTCATAAGCTGCGCTGTCTATTTTTAAAAAAAACATATAGGCATAAATATTCTCACATCAAGATGTTTTTGTTCTGCTTGTCATTATCTGATTTTCTCGTGCTTTTTTTTTTCGGAATAGTTTTTTGCTGATTCCATTATTCTTCATTAAATACGTTCAGCTGATTCATTTAAAATGACTCAACAAGCTGTTAATTGACTCACTGTATTGATCAAGCAGGTGCATTTTTTTTGTATCCGAATGGTCTACCTGTTAAAGCATACACTCGGAATATCCTTCCACCCCTGCTGCTCTAATGCATTTCAATCAAGCAGAAAGCAATTTCATATCCTTTCAGCTGTGTTTTCTCTACAAGGGCTCCACATGACCTGCTGTGTATCAAAGGAGGCTTTACAGAATACCGTGTCCCACATTTCTACACCAGTGATGCAGCATGGAGGACAGTCAAAGGCACAGACAAAAGTCAAGGCATGATCTAAAAGACTGAAACAAGAAATCTTGGCTTGTGGAATCCAGCATGAAGTAAATATAGATAAATATAAAGGGATTAAAACCTCTTTTAAAATCGACTAGGCTTACTACACAATATTAACACTGGCATGACATCCTGCCATTTTTAACAATACATGCAGAATCAATTTAAAATCAAAATCAAATTCCAATAGTGGTCTTTCATTAGCAAACGAATCAGTGTTTGATTGAATCTAATAAGTGAACGAATCCTTCTCATTAAATCCTGCCCTTTGTAAAATGAGTAACTGCTTTGGCTGCTTTTTCCTGATTGCATTATAGTGTAGGCAGTGAAGAAGTATGTCATTGGCTGAACATATTGAACAAACCCTTCCCTTACTGAGCAGTTACTGATTCTGTACAACCTGGGACATGTGGTCAGTATAAACTAAAGGAATTATACTAATTATATTATTTAATTAGTATATGAACAGTATGAACTGGGACTCGTTAGGTTGTGAACGAACAGGGAAACAAAGGAAATCTTTCATTCATTTAGTTTGGATGTGAGAGGAGAAAAAAGGGGGTGGTGCCATGCTATAAAGTGAATGCAGAACTTTGGAGAAGTTTTATGTCTGTGCATGAAGCATACTGGTAATTTAAAAGCAAAAAGTGTGGGCTGTGAAGGAGCATGTCATTGGTCAGTGAATGAATAGAAAAAAACATTTGTGGTGAATCAAATGAGTCAGGTCAGTGGGATGAAGCGAAATGACCACCATTGCAATTCCTGCTGCAGATCCTTTGCACCACTGGCATTATATGGTAGCTCAAGTGGTTAAAGCTCTGGGTTGTTGATTGGAAGATTGACAAGCTGCCAACATTGGGCCATTGAACAAGGGCCTCAACCCCCCTACTCCAGTGGTGATGCATCATAGCTGACCCTGTGCTCTGACCCCAAATTTCCAACAATGGGATACGCAAAGAAAGAATTTCACTGTGCAGTGCTTTCTTTAAATCTGGATATAGTGTAAGTCTTCCGGTCTTACTTAGGTTTGCATTTCATGATCAAATCATTTACAGCAGTAATCAGAATCATTGGAAAATCAATATTTTAGGAAAAGTCTATTAGTATACATCATAAAAAGTTGCATATACCATGTCATCCGTCAGGCTTTTTGTGTAGGAGCTCTGCATTTTAACGTTGGAGTACGCTGCTATGATTTATCACCTGATTCCACCTGTTTAATCAGTTGATCTTGGCTTTCAATAGGCTCAGGTGTGGCTTTTGCTTGGTTGGAATGAAAACCTGAACCCACACCGGCCCTTTCCAGATAAGATTGGACACCCCTGACATATAAATCTGGCATGATTGACAGTTGTGTAAGTGCTTTGACCTCACAAGTATTAACTGAGGTCCCTAGAAGCCCCGCCCCTTCCTCTCACCTCTCATCTCATGCTTTGCAATGCATTGTTTTGACTCTAATTTCCTGTTGATGTGTCAGAGAATGTTTTAAGTTTGTTAATGTGGAATAAAATCTGTCAGGGTATAAATCATTCTTTTGTAAAGTATCGGCACCTCTCAGTAATTGTTTACTGCATGGTGTCACCCTATGCCATTTAACAGTGGTATTAAACAGACTTGGTATTAATTGGGAAGACTTTAAGAGTGCTCAAGCTAAAATATCAAATACACTTCAAATGCATGACTACTGAACAGACAGAACACAAAAACTCCATCATGCTAAATACCCTACTTCCCCTTGGAAATTGATTCTTGAAGCTGATTTTCCACTCAATCTAATAACCCATAATTACAGATTATTGCTCGCTCTCTCTCTCTCTCTCTCTCTCTCTCTCTCTCTCGCTCTCGCTCTTTCCTTCATTCTCTCTCAAGGCACAATGAGAAGACATGGAGATAGGAGGGGGGGGGAGTGAGTTCAGGTTAATCTTACTGCATATCTGCAGAAGCACACATGTCCAGTGTGGGGCAGGTTGCTCTCAATCTCAAGATCAGCACACTTACCTGTGGAGAGAGAACAAAACAAGGGTCAGAAAAAAAGCCCAAAGAAATCAATGTTTTAGCTTTCATGCACCTCCAGAAGGCCATGGAGGACGGAAAACAACATGGGGACATGATTCTATACAGGAATTAGTATGTAATTAAGGTGTAATACAATGTCACTGGTGAAAAAAACTCAGCAGTACAATACTGAGCAAGGTGTGACAGTTCCTCAACCTCTAGTTCACTGCTCTCAGCTAGAGATGTGTCCGGTATCTGTATGCATGGTTATTATTTTTAATGTGCATGGTATTTATATATACTGGAGATATTTTCTATAATATGAACAAATTAGTAGCGGTGGTTCAATGGCTATGGATGACTAATTGAAAAGGTTGAAAGTGTGAATCCTGATACATCCAAGTTGTTAATGTTTGGGCCTTGAGCAAGACTTTAAACTCTCTAAATTTTCATTTTGGCAGAAGGAATCTACCAAATGAGTAAAATGGCTAATTTTATTTAAGGGTAAAGGAATGAATTAATCAATCAATCAAACAATCAGTCGAAAAATTTGTTTGTTCTACAAACTTCATATTTTACAGCATGATCACACCCTCATGGAAGTCACATGACTTGTGTAATACAGGATCCCAGTCTCAATAAACAGATCTAATCTTAACCAGATGACCCTGTGATCCATTTTGGCAAGAGGTTCGTCTTCTTTTTCTTCAAAAATCTTTTGATGTATGTATTTGCATAATGAGTCACATATACATACATATAGTCTCTACTAACAATCTAATGCCTTCATCCAAATATACCACTGGCAAGAAATCTCTGACATTTCATTTCCAAGTCCTGGACTAATGCGCACTTGACCAGCTAAACCTACTGGGTTTATTAATTAATGTCAAGACCTCTCGTTCTCCTAATATGAGTGATTTTACTGCACTCTCCACTTCACTACTTTATCAAAAGATTAATATAGAGTCTGGAACCTGCATTTATTCGCTGAATGTAAGAAGAAGAGAAATGTCAATGGTAAGCCATTTTGTTTTACTTTGTAGAACATATAGGACTATAGTACTACTATGGAGAACTTGGTCATCTGTAATAAAAAAAAGGGTGTGTATGAGGGTGTAATCACAACTCTCAGAATCATGTCCACTGTTTTTTGTTAGTGATCTTTTATAAACTGACCTTATAGAAGAGCTCTCCAGATGGTTTGTTATTGAACTTTAGTTTCCTACATGAAACCTTTTCGACGTAGAACCTATAAGAGTTTTCCAACGGAACAAACCAAAGTTTGACCTTTTCCTAAAAGTGGAGTTTCTAATAGACAGTTCCGTAGGTGTTCTAGCTTTTTTTTACAACCATCATTCTAAAAAAAAAAATTGAATAGTATAAATAGGGTGCTTATTATGGATATGGAATATTTTATTTTTAATGTTCTAGCTTTGTCTATATAGAAGAATACTCTGTTCTAACGATTGAGCATCACAAACAAAGATGACAACCTGATCAGAGGTCAGTATTCAGTCATTTATTACTTTAACCAGAGCCGTCTCCAGACCTAAAACCTGACTGGAAGACTTCATGAATGTTATTCCTGTGAAAATAAGTGTGAGCTTAGTAACTTGTGTGTTATAACATTTTTTAGAATTTTGGAACTAAAAGGGAGGTTTAATATTTGAAACAATAAGTTGTGGAGTTATTTATTTATTTATAAAATTATGTGGAGTTGATATTTGTGACATAGATCATTAAAATGTTCACATTTGTGTTTAAATTAAATAGGACAAAAATAAATGCACTTGATCAAAGGGTCTAAAGAGGACACTACAGTGGACATCCTATATAAATGTCTTTTAAATTAGCCTAAATTTTATTTATTTATTTTCATTATTCAACATAGTGTATAGTGTAGGGGCACAGGGTGTTGTAAGTCATTTGACACACAGCTCAAGTTTATGGAATATCATAGGAAAAAAAGGAGCTTTTTAAATAGTTATGCATTCTTGCATCCTAAAGAAATTTCTATACAGAATTGATGAGGTTTTCTCAATAGGACAAAAACCAACCTCCTAAATTTCCAGATGTTCCTTTATTTAATTCAGAAAGAAATAAAATTTAAAATAAAATTCTTGAAAAGCTTCAGTAAAATATTCAGTCATAGAAAAAAAAAGCTCTGAATATAATTGTTCTCCATAAAGACATATCAGATGCACGAGTTACTGAAAGAAAGTGGAAGATTTGCAGATGGAGCTCAAATTCATTTAGCAGCTATAATCTAATGAGTCATCATCATATGAATAGCAACGTGATCAACAGTGCTGTGATATTTGCAAGGTTATTCATGCTCAGTGGATGACGTTAGAACATTTGAACCAATTGTTCATCAGCCAAAGTTCCTATACAGAGTTCTTCATCTGTGAAATGAGCTTGGTTCACGTCCCACATTCATCCACTGCTTCAGGACCTTCATATCGTTCAGGGTTTATTACTATTTAATATTAATTTTTAGACAAAAATCATCTAGTCATCAAAGTTTTTTTTTTTTTTTTTTTTTTTAGTTTATGTGGGAGAAGAAAACTGATGGCAATAAACCAAAAAAAAATGATTCACTTTTTCACAGTAAAGAATGTTAAACAAAAAACAGATTTCCATCACGTCTGCTTTTATGGCGCTTCCCCTTTAATGAGGAAAAAATAACTTCTCACAGCAACGTCGTAGAAATTCCATTAAGTGATTGTTAAGAAAGGAAATGCTTATCCTGGAAAGGTTGTACATACTTAGGAACTCTTTTTAGATTTTTAGATTTATGATTTTCCTAAGAGTGTAGTTACTAGAAACTAGAAGGTGTGTTACAAGGTCACAGGTCTGTACCCAAAAGGTATATGTTTCTTCAAGCATTCTAGATGAAACATACACCCACCCACACACACACACACACACACACACACACACACACACACACACATATATATATATATACACTTCATAGCATTTTTGTAAAAGCAAACAGAGGACCAATTTTACTGTAATAAAAAGAAACCCATTTTCTGTGGTGCCTCTTTTACATGAAAGCAAAATGCATCCCATAAATTGTGTTAAAATAAATAAATAAACAGAGGAAAAGAAAAGCCACCTCTAGAACATGCAATGAATGATGATGCTATGCAGATATTTTCCGGAGCAGATGGAAACTCTGACATTTATGATGTGTATCTCCAGCCAGTAGGTTCAGTAATGGAGCAAGCCAACATAAATAATGTCCACTTTCCTGGAACACATCAGCCTGAAACCGAATGTGCGGTTCTCAGCACGTACTCATGCCATCACCCAGGCCATTTCATGTTAATAATGCTCTCCAACATGACAAAACTAGAGACATTGATGTACACTTTATTTTTCAAGTCCATCAAATCGAAGTTTTACTGTAAGAACATCCGCAAGTCTGGCGCTTTAATGCAATGAGTTCCTAGTTTATGAGCTGCATTAGTGTTTTATGAAGAGAAACTAAAAACTAAATTAAAGGGCAATTGGGAAAAATCTATTATGTTTTACATGAGATTAGGTGACTTGTGATAATGTAATATTTGGATGAATATAGCATATTATAAAGTAAAATGAAATAAAATAAAATAAAATAAAATAAAGGAAGGAAATTAATCATAAAATTAAAGGTGACCAAAAAAAATAACAGGTGGAAATAAATAAACAAATCACATGCCAAAACAAAGGAATTATGTATCACAAAAATAAATAAATAAATAAATAAATAATACAAAGAAATAAAAGAAAAGAAAAAAAATAAGAAAAACATATCCTATGCGTGAATGTAAAAATAAAATTAACACGTTAATTTTATTAATTATTAACATGTGAAAAAATGCCTAGAAAATGAATCATTGTGAAAAAATCATGTGAAAATGCATGGATCAATTGTGAAAAAAAAAAAAGAATCACACGGACAATGTATTGTGTGAAACAATGACGTAGAAATAAATAATGTACCTTCTGTATAAAAAATGTAAAATATATATTTTTTTTTTGGCGGGGTTGGGGGGGCTGGGGTTGAGCTATAGTTCTATGTGATGATACTGCTGCAGAAGGTCACTGTTCCATGGTAGAATATTTACCTAAAGCTAAAGAAATTAATAATACATATTGGCCTACATAATGTCAGTGCTCTCTGCAGTGTTTCTGCCTTAAAATTTATTACATATCAGTATCTAATTAAATAGAACAGGAAAACAGTGCAGCCTTTGAGAACCCACAAAGACAAGGGGTTCTCTCTACTTGAAGTGTTTTATTTATGAACGAATCACTTTTTAGTGAACAAATCTTTTAAGTTAACAAATCACTCTTGTTCACAGCCATGTACTGACTCATATTTCTTTTTTTCTGTTATAGAACGGTCTGTGAAGGAGCATCTCATTAGTTGGACCTATAGAAACAAATCTGCCCCTTACTGAATGAGACTCAGTGTTGAGTCTGAATGAGTACGGTACTGATTCTGAACTATTTTCAGAATTTCAAAGCCACATCTCTAAATCCTCAAGATTCTCTTTAAATTGCCTACTCATGTAAAATCAAATCACTCCGATTCATGTTGACTGTATGTTTGACTGCATCTATATACACCATTAAACCACACCAGTAAGATCATTCAGACAGATACAACAACAACTCACCCAGGGCCAGGAGTTAATTATGGTGTGTAAACTCTCCAGAGATGTCTAGAACAACTACAAACAAATCTGGAAATAATGCAGACCACATGATGTGTGTTTGTGGGCAGAATCTTTATGGGCACCAGGCCATGGTGCTAATTATCCTGTTAGAAAACAGTTTATAGAAGGTTTGGTACATTTGGATAGTAGAAAAAGGGAACGGTCTGTGAAATGTTTTGGATGATGGGAGGATTCATTGGCACCAACATCTAAAAAGAGCCCATTAAGGGTATAAATGGCACATGATTGTGTATTTCTAAGAATTTGCACAACGGAATTTGTATAAAGAGTTATACAAATTGGTTTATGCAAATTTGCAAAGGGTGATGTTGGCTTCTAGCATTATTTTTATATGAAAAAAAGGTTTTTCCCTTGGATCAGTTTTAATTTATTCACTCATTTACATGGTCATGGTGGATCTGGGGTCTATCTTGGGATCACTGATTGTGAGTCAGGAACCATAACACCTTTGATGGTTAGCTCCATGTACACATACAATACATTCACACTTAGAAGCAACGGAGAGTTGCCGATCCATCTACTGCCATGTTTTTAAGAGGTTGAAACCTAGTCCCTAGCAGGGTTTGTGTTGTACCAATGACAATTATTGGAATAGTCCTAATAAAGACATTTTAATATACCCTAGTGTCTGGCATCAGGCTACCACACACGTGTGTTACAGATTAAGCAGTAGGGCAAATTCTATGATAAGTAGTTTGACAATCCATGCACTAATGGATTAGTCAAATGTCTAAACTGTGGTAAAAACATTATATACTTAAACATTGCCTTGGAATGTTGAATGTCCACAGAGGTGCTACCTGCTGGTGTTCTACTGAATATTTGGAGGTAACATATGAATGATTTGTTTTATTTCACACACCCTACACCAGTGGCTCTCAATCTGTGAACCTTCAGGGGTCAATGACGCAGAGTCAGGGGGTCTTGATTTTTTTATTTGGTTACAGTGATGGAAATTAAAATTGAGTTTGACAGTGATGTAACTTGACTGGTAACCAATGGTAAGGTTACCTGGATTTAATCAATAGCTATGAATGAACAATTTATCTCTCTAGTTATGAATCATGGTCTTACTACTACTACAACTACTACTACAAAAAAAAAAACAGTTTTAGTTAGACTATTCATTCATTTTTAAACTTCAGTGAAGATTTTCTTCCATAAGCACTCAAGGCCAGCTGAATTAGAAACCTTGGGGTAAGGAACTCAGTATTATATTCACATGAAAAGAGCAGGCAAGCCAAATTCTGGTGATTAATAACGTATTTTGTTGCATTTCCTATCAATGCCATAACCTTTCGTACAACTTCTGAGCCATGTCTGAAAAAGAAACACAAACACCAGCTGACAGATTCTCTACAGAGCAATCAGACTGAAAATGAGCTCATGTCTCAAATAACAAATGTGTTTATTGTGGCTGCGAGGGCCTCGTGGAGCTTGAATGATATGCAGATTTGACATGAATAAACAGGAGATCACCAAGAGGTTTATTATAATTCAGCTAAAGACTACCGGCTGTTGTTAAATACTAATTGTGTCAGTGGAAGTGTTAGAAATTAGCCTACATGTGTAACAGCTGGAAAAAAAAATCTTAAACCAAAAATTAGACTAAAGTCTAGATTAATATTCAGGATGCATAGTGATGTTTATGTTTAATTAGCATTTGACAACTAATAAAAGGTCATACAAGTTTATTTGAAAAAAAAAATGATGAGGAAGTACAGACTAGATTTGAGGTCTGTTTAACTGAAAGCTCATCCTTCCATTGACTGGTTCTGTCATTACTTAAATGTGCTGGTATGGGGCACTCGAGAGCCGTAAGATTTGCAGAGGTACTTCAGAGCCACCTCCGCCTGGGAGTATGGTACTCAAAGCCATTAATCCATGCTGCAGATATATGGTCACGATGCGTCAAGCAGTATATGACTCCATAAAGCAGAAAAGATGCATTGCTGTGTTCAGTTCTTTTAGAGGCATTACAAATACCCAATGTGAGCATTAGATACTCATAATAAAACCTAATCTCAGTGCAGGTACTTGATAACAGCAGACTTCTTCATGAGCCATAAATCTTACAATGTTAGGGGAACTTGATTGCAGACAGGTCTTTGGTGTTCTTTGAAGTAGCCAAAAATCTCTAAGAACAATGTTATTAAAGCAGGGGTCTCTAACCTTTTTTCCTCTAATAGCTACTTTGACAAAAAAGTAGCCTTTGGCCACGAGCTACTCCTGTTATATTTTTAAATATTTATTTACAAAATTTATTTCCATAACTTATTGTCATAAACCAAACCAGCTGAATAAGTTGTTTTGGTGTGAACTTTTTAAAAAAAATGTCTGCAGTATCGAACAGTCATATTTTGCAATAAATCATTTTAAATTCACATAAGCAGCGTGTTAGTTGTGGAGTCGAGTTAAATGATTTATCACAACGGGTTTGCTGACTAGACTGTTCATTTATTATTGTCAGATTTTGTCATTCATTTGTCATTCACATGGATTCTGTTATTTATCAGCAAATTGTTACTTACAAGTCCCCTGGCACATACCCTGATGGCCTCAGCAAGACTGAAAAAATACTCTTTTTGTAAAAAAAAAAAAAGAGAACACTTTCACATAAAATTGAACTTGTTTTGGACATTATGTAATTAAATTGTTTTGGACATTATGTAATTAAACAATAGTATTTTATGGCATTTATATGCAAGTGCAATGGGAAATATTAAACAGTATTTAGTACAAAACACCATCTGCACTAATGAGAAATATCTACAACTCACTCGTCCTGCGTCTTCATGCGGCAGGATAGATTTATTTAACGGTTTTGGCAGCATCGTAGCTTTATTCCTAATGCTGCTGAATCCCCAGCAGCTTCCAAGTTGAATGGATCTGCCATGTGCTTTCTTTATCCTTTATCCAAACTACTTCAATTTGTGCTCATAGATTTAAGTTTATATAATGCTTCTTGTTGCTAACTGCATGTGAATTCGATTGATGAATGGCTGTATTAAACTGAGTTATGACCGTGAGCACACAAAAGAGTATGATTTGTCTGGGGAATAAAGGGGCAGGATGTCTGTGAATTTGATTTGGATGAAATTTAAACAGGTTTATTGAGTCAACTTGATTTGATCGACTTTATACATATTCTATGAATTTTTAGGTGAAAGTTGGAGACCCCTTCAGATTATAGGACATATTTGATAAAGCCTACATTTTTAGAAAGCACCAAGTCATAATAGAATTTTAGTCTGGGAAACTCTCAGAATGGATGGAAATGGAGCGTAGGTAGGTTTGATTTTAATGAACAAGATCTGCTATGGTGCTGCTGCTAATGCTATGCCAGTACAAAGTATTGAGAAAAGACTTACTGTGTTCAATTCTTTTAGAGGTGTGAGCATTAGTTACTTATAATAAATCCTCAAAATCTCAGGGTAGATACAGGTACTTGATAATAACAGACTTCTTCATGAGCCATCTTATAATGTTAGGAGAACCTGCTTGCAGACATGTTGTATTTGGTATCCTTCGAAGTAATCAAACAAAAATCCAACCTTGCTACTGATTATGGTTTCTACTCAGATCTTTAAGAAGCATGTCAGTGAAGATTTTAGGATGTATGCACTTTGGGAGGGGTTAGGTAGCTGCACTGATCCTGAATTTGTAGGGAGTGTAGGCTTCAAGGTTGAGGCCACAAACTTTGAAGGTGAACCAGGAGTTTGTCATGGGATTACCATCAACCATGAGGTACAAAGAATCATCAGTGATGGTCCGTATTCGGATTTACAGAAATTGTAACAAAATATAATAGTTGCGTTAAGGAATCACGGCCAATAAGCTGCAGCAAAAGTGTTAAGGGAACCAATCAGAACACAGAGTTTCATGGCTGAACTGGGCATTTGTGTGAAATAACTTTTTCTGTATCTGCTGCAAAGTAATGAATTCATTCAGGTCAATAACCTTAATCACATTCCTCATTACACCGTCTGCATTTCATATTTCTTTAATGCTCGTTTTCTCTGAGGGAGTTAAGATTCACTCTGATGTGCTCTGACTGAAGTTCACCCAAGTAAATATTCAATGAGAATGATAATGTTATACCGTGGACCGAACACTGATTTATTATAGAGCATGAAAGGAAGGTAAATACAAATCAGTGACCTGTGTCAGCTTCATTTGCATGGCCCTTAACCAAACGTCTTGCTTTTCTGAGCAATTAAGATTTACCTGGTCTACATTTTAGTCATTTAAGTAAGTCTATTCCGAAAAAGTGGTTATAGTGATGAAATATTTCAGATATAATGATGCAGAAAAATGCATTGTTATGCACCCCATCTCTGTACTCAGACCGTTAGACTTCTTACTGACAAAATCCCCAAACCATCCCATTTCCCATATCCAGCTTCTCTGAAAACTCAAAATGCCAAAAGCACATTATTTGAATCTGCTAATACATATGTATCAGGGAGCTCCAGTGGCAGCTGGTCTTTTTACCCCTCTGGTCTTCAAGATTTATGCAGTTTTTTTTTGCAATAAGCTGTCAAAAAAAGTCCTGCGGTGACTTTAGACAAGATTCTCAAGATGGCCTAAGAATCTTACTGATGCTTACATGAAGAGTTTAGGGCATATCTGCCTCAAGACCCAAGTGCTGAGTCAATCTCTGGCTTTTTTGCTGTAGTGTCAGGATAATAGTTGCTGTTCTACATAATGGATCTCATAAATATGGAAAAAGGACAGGAATTCTCACAAAGCGAAACAGATGTTCTTGAATTTATTATGAACATAGTCATACAAATGGCACTACCATTAACCAGCCATAAATTTTCATTGTTTATAGATTGGCTCATGCACAGTCTCTTCATTTTGCGCTCATCATTTTGTAGCTCCAATAAAAGGAGGATATATCGCTTCTTCCGTCTGCATCCATCTCGAGGAGGCAGCAGGTCTATAATCAATATACTTAATGTTGATGATTATTCACTGCAAATCCGCAAGAACAAAAGGCAAGAAAGAAATTGTTAAAAGTTTCACGAGCTTGTTCTTGAGAAGATCTGAAGTTTTCAGAGTCAAAAGTTGATTTGAATAGTATTCACCTGGGAAGGACTGATACTGATGTGGCTACTGATTTGGTAGCTTAGTGATCAATAGATCGGAAGGTTGTGAATTCAAACCCCAGGTCCACCAAGCTGCTACTGCTAGGCCCTTAACCTTTAACTGCTCAGTTGAATAAAAAATGAAATACAATGCAAATTGCTCTGGATAAGGGTGTCAAATACTGCAAATGTAAATACTAACATTTCATTGCATCCCACTGCACATCACATACCTATAAAAGATAATGATATTTATGATGATTATAGTAAATGTTTGGTAACATTTATGTAAGGAATCAGGACTTTGTAAGACTTTGCGGTAAAGCTGTAATGTGTCATGTGATCAAGAAACACCGCACTGAATACATAAAGGTTAGAACAGGACAGTGCCAAAGTAGTGTCACCATATCAATGATTACTCCTTCTTTAGGATCCACATCTGACTTTCCTGGCTGTGCTAAATAGAGAACCTGTCTAATGCTGTGATATTTGGACATTTTATATATCTGTACATATAAAACTGCAGCCAGACGACACCTGAGTTTATTTCTTTCTTTTACCAAGCGAGTCCTTGGATTCTAAAAGAGATCTCATAAATCCTCACAAAGACAGCACCATGTTCCCCAGTCGCTTTTACTGACACCCCTCATGATGCTGTTTGTTTTATTACACAATATGACACAGTGGTAAACTCTGTCAGCTTTGTCATCACTTCCCTGCCAGCACTTCTCTAAATATGACACCCTTTTCCCTGGTGTTACAATAAATCAGCATGGCAGGTTCAGCTTGCCTGGCAGTCATAAATCTCCAAAAAAAAAATAAATAAATAAATAAAAAATAAAAAATCATCCACTCGGGAGATGGAAAACAGTTTCCACCAGGCCAGTCATTGGATATGTCTTTATCTTCTCCCAAGGTTGCCTTCAAGACCAGAGAGTGATGCAAATAAATACAAAAGATGGATATCAGAGCAAAGTGATAGCCTCCTCAATAGGCTCCATAACACCTGACATGATGCTACTACCACCATGCTTCACTATGTGGATGGTTTCTCAGGGTGATGAGGCAGTGTTTCTTTTTCAATATAATCAAGATTTTTATTTATTCAGGTTTAGTACACATCACGGTCTAATGAACTATATACAAATGGATGCCATGAAGCTGTCCACTTAAAAAAAGATGGAGAGAAGAAAAAATAATTAAGCGTAGTAAGTATGTCATCTTTTTAGCCTATCTAGTAACATCACAGCAATATTTGGCCAGTGCTGAATAGCGCTGTTGAGCCTGGCAGTGGTACCTTCCAGCAAGACAATGTCTCTAAAATATGATAGCCAAGTAACAGTTGCAGGAGTGGTTAGCTCTATCCACAACTTCAACATAGTCCTTTGTTGATGAGCATTCAGTTGAAGAGTGGAATACTCCAAAAGCAAAAGAAGTTGAGGAACTCAAGGTATGTCCAAACGCAGGAAGTCCGAAAGAACAGAACATACAAATTTCCAAAAAGGAACCACCACTGGGCAGCCCCTAAACATGTATAAGTAGGAGCCTACTATAGATTTATTTCATAAATGGCAGTAAGGATCAAATCTAACCTTAATGTTGTACACTGGGGTACACTGGGGAGCATATAGGCCCTATTGATACATTTGGCCCTGTTGATACATTGTTTGGTGTTGATTGGTAGATTTTCTCACAGGACTGACTCCACTCTGAGTGAAATACCTACCCAGTGATGCACCAAATCCACTGTACACTCATCCCTTTGTGACTGTGAAACAGCACAGAGTTTCCATTCAGAGTTTTATGTCCTCAGGCATTTTGGTCTCCTGCCATAAAATTCTCTTTTTTTTGCACTGAGCCAGAGAATGATGACAAAAATGGCAAATCGATGGGCCTTGATGCCTTAGAGGTAAAAATGTTTCGACATCTTTGAGGTGTTTTAAAGATCGTAAAGATTCTTTGAATCACATCTTTATACAAGTGTCCATCTTCCTGAGATGACTTTGTACATGTCAGAGCTGCAGTAATATGTTAAGCCTGCTAACCAGTACGTTGTTTCTAATAATCATGTGATTGCCACTGTCATATAAATAATATTGATGATTACCTCATTATTATGGCACATGTCAAGGATATATAAGGCACAGAGTGAATCCACCACCAGAAGCACCTACAATGGGTATAAGTACCTGGGAAGACATGATTCCAGGATGCACCATGAGAAGAAAACAAGATACTGTAAAAAAGACACTCTGGCCAATGTTCTGCTGGGAAACCTGGCATCTGGGCATTCATGTAGACGGACCACCTACCTAAACATTTTCAGTATTTTCTATTGGCAGTGGCCTCTTTTTTATTTGGAAATGCTTTCAGGATTGTGACAAAGGTTTTGCCTCCAAAATTCTCAGATCTCAATCCAAACAAGAACCCATAGGATGTGCCGGACAAACGAGACCGATCAATGATGGCTCAGCTTACAAGTCAGAGGATCTGTGAGTAACGTTTTAGTTCCAAATACTGCAGCAAACCTTCAGAGATCTTGTGGAATCCATACGACAGTTGATCAGATCTGTTTTTTCACCTAGACAATATTAGGCAGGTTGTTTTAATGTTATGGTTGATTGGTGTATGTAGACTACATGGCCAAAAGCACTTAAAGACCTGGCCATCACACTCATATACATTTCTTCCACAAACTTAAGAACTTTGAAAATTGTTTAAAATGTGTTTGTTCTGTATATTCCACTTTCCTAGAACCTACATCCACTGTTTGTTCTCCTCTCCTACACAGACATGGCTAGAAAATGCCTACAAATTGTGTCTGTCATCCTCTAAACATTAAACATGTATGAATCCGGCACACATGCCTCATGGGAGCTACTCGCTCCGCTGATCTGCCTGCATGACCATTTAGCATAAAACTGCATATTTAACCAGGAATAGAAAGCTAATGTACTGCATATTTAGTCTCATAACTTGTGACACTGATCTGTTCATGGATGTTCCCATGAGATCTCTCACTTCCTCATTAGGAGCAGCAGAATTCTGAAGGCACTGATTAAACAGCCTAATGGGCTAATCAGATCCCTGAGAGGCAGGACGTCACCTCAACATGTAAATCACCTGCAGTTTGCACATCCTCATAACTGACACACACACAGCTTTCTGCACTAAATCACTCATCGATTTGTAACCCTACGAGGAGATGATGAGGAATGTGTTCTACACAAGTGCACATTAACAGCTCTTTAAATTCTTTATACATGTGAACACAACACACACACATTATTTATTCAATGGTTTAATTAATTTTGGCATTATGTCCCAGACCACTGCAGTGTTATAGACTTCTATTTAATTATTACTAAAAGGTCAACATTAATTCAATTAAAATGGAACAACATTAAACATTAAGCATTAAAATACACCTTCTTACACAGTAACATTTCAGTCACAGGTGGATATACAGATTTAAATGTGTGTGTAATTGTTGATATGGTTTCCTGTAAGGATTATGATTATTATATAACATTTATGAAAGGAGTCTTCAGTGTTAGTGCTTTGAAACACTACGGGAAAGAACTACCTTCTGTATTTGTTGTGTATAAAAGACTTTCTGTTACAGGAAAATAAAACTTTAGTGTGGAAACGTGACAATAAGGAGAATTTAGTTCCTTACATACATACACAGCTTTTTTTTCGTTGTTGAATATAATAACTGATCATCCCAGACTTCATGTTCTGTCTCAGGATTGATTGATTATTTACGAATATGCTATAGACAAATGTTCTTAATTTAGCCTTTTCTACAGTGAAGGGATCGATTGTTCTTCCTGTAATGCTTTTATTTTATTTTATTTTATTTTATTTTATTTTATTTTATTTTATTTTATTTTATTTTATTTTATTTTATTTTATTTTACTTTGTTGCTATGATATATATTTCATTTAAAACACATCATGTCTTGAACTTGATCATGTCACATCATGTCAGATTTTTCTCCTTTCACACAATTTCAGAAAAAAATAAAAAAAAATGTTTGAATCAATCTGATCTCAAAATCAAGTGAACACCTAGCTTCTAAAGCTGAAAAACTCAGAAAGTCCACGTCTGGGCTCATGGAATAGGCACATGCCCTAAACACAGCTGAATTCTTGATCATAAACTAAGAAGTAGACAGAGATCAAAATAAAAGAAGCTAAAAAATAAAAAAAACCCAAAGGAAACTAAGCAAACAAGGAAATGTCCATGCATGTTCATGCTAGTTCAGAACAAAGTCTAGCATTTTCTTATAGTGCATAGTGCAGCAAATTAGCGAAAGTTATCAGGAACAAAAGGCTAGGGAGAGATTTAAACTAATGGTGTAAAATCTCTCCTTAGCCTTTAGTGTAAACCTTACCAGTCTTTATTTATTTATTTATTTATTTATTTGCTCTGTTGCCAGGGCGTTTCTGTAAAAACATGCATACTCTACCAGTAGCTACAAGCTACTGCTTTGGCTGTTTTTACTATTATTTACGATTTACTGTAATTGAAGTATATAGCTGTAATAAATATTAAACTGCACAATAACAAGCTGTAATTGTTTTACAGAATAATAAAATGGGTTGCTATAATAAATAAAAGAAAAGTAAACACGTCTAAGTTACCATAGTAATGCAGGGTGTTGACTAGGTGAATTGTTGTGGGTTGATCAGAAGGTGAGCCACAAAAACTGACACATGTATTAGGACTAAAGCTTAGGTGGAGACACTTCAGAAGGTGAATTCTTCTTTAAAAAAGAACAGACCAAATTAGTCTGGATGTGTGTATAAGATAAGACAAGACAAGACAAGACAAGATAAGATAAGATAAGATAAGATAAGATAAGATAAGATAAGATAAGATAAGATAAGATAAGATAACATAGAACTTTACTAATCCCCAAGGAAATTGTTTTCCCAGAGACTGCTTCATATTACAAGAGAAATAATTATAGATGAAATATAAATAAAAAAGTAAATGAAATATTCTATATATACAAAAAGTAAACAAAAGTACTAAGAACTAAGAACATATTGCACATAATTTGATAATGATTGTGATGTAATGGTATTGCACATGATATTATATTCCTGTACACTGTAGTTATTTTGGAATTTTGATAGAGTAAGTGTTGATTGTGTCGGCTTTGCTCCCTACTGAACAGGGAGGAGTTATAGAGTTTGATGGCCACTGGGAGGAAAGACCTCCTCTGGTGTTCTGTGGTTGTCTTCGGTGGTCTCAGTCTAGGGCTGAATGTCGCATACAGGGGGTGCGATACTTTGTTAAGAATACGGAGAAGTTTCCTCAGCACTCTCCTCAATCAGAGACTCCAGCGCCACTCCCATGACAGAGCCTGCTTTCCTAATAAGCTTGTTGAATCTGTTGGCATTTGCCGTTTTCACCCTGCTACCCCAGCACAATACAGCATAGAAGATAACACTGGCTATCACCGATTGGTAGAACATCTGCAGCATGGTACTGCAGATGTTAAAGCACCTGAGTCTCCCTAAGAAGTATAGGAGACTCTGACCTTTCTTATACAGTGATGGGTCATGTTGTTGGTTTATGACGAAAGATTTGTAGATATCGGATACTTCTCATATACTGAGAAGAGACTTTATGAATTATACATTAGGACAAATTCACAAGCTATTATTTAGTTCGCTAGTGTGATCAATTAAAAAAATTGAGGTTACTGTAATCTCCCATGATGCAATGCATATTATAATTGATTTCTGTCCAATTATATTAGAGTCATTTACTTGACAGTTATGCAGTACATTGTAAATGATATGATATTTTTCCCACACTGCAGATTTAATTAGTAAGGTTATGATTAAAGATGTGTGTAATTGCTTTTCTTCCAACAAAATGCCTTACCAGCACTATCAGATTTATTTCCTTACAAATTAGACCACATTGCAAATCCTCGATCAGGGATTTCTTTCTATGCAGCTTGTAAATCTGGATGTCTGTGCCTCCTGTTTGCTCTTCCACAAAGCTGGAGAAGTCTTTCCGAATTGCCGGTGAGGTAAACTAAACAGAAAAGATTGAAAAAGATCTAATCTTTCCTGCCGGAGTGCCGTGTTAGCTCTTCTGCGTTATTTCCCGCATTCCGAATGCTTAAATATTTCAACACCAGGCTGTAAAAAACTTTATTGGTATAAGTCCGTGACTTTCCTTAACAGCATTAAGTTTAATAATCTTCATAATTCATTCATTTCTGGCACTCGCAAGGAGATGAAGTATAAAATTCTTTCTTTCTTCTGTTTGTTTTTTTTTTTTTTGTGGAAATGAGGAAATGATATGGATGCAGGCCAAAAATTGACTAACGCATGAAAGTATAGAAATTAAGGGCACACACACACACACACACTGTCAGCCTTAATGACAACTGGTTATAAGGTTTTGTATTATTAGATACATATGTGTTATGTGGAAAAAACTTTATTAACTTTATTAATTTTATTCATTTATAAATGTTATTATTACTTTAATATCATTTTATTTTATACATTTTTAGATTATTGCTCACAACAATCTAGCCAGTTAACCTCATGCGATTTAACCCCACTAATGTGTCTGTATTGTATTAAAAAAATATATATATTCTATATATATATATAATCTGCTATATTCATTTGCAGATTAGAGCTCAACAAACTTAAACTTTAGAAACTTCTTTTTATTGAGGTTGTGTTTCTGGTTTCTAGGATTCTCATGTGTATGAATGGAAGTCACTGGAATGGAAAGCGTAGCGCCTTTAATTGGACAGTTTGTCACTTCTGGCATGGCTCCTGCTTTCCAATCACATGCTCTTTAGAATGTATACATCATATCACACTAACAAGTGTTTCCTTCGAACCATGCCATCGCAGGAAAATAATCAACATCTTGGGTGCTAACAGTCACCACACCGACCTCTAACCTCAATCCTTTCCTTCCGAAAAAAAAATGCAGAGCTCCATTAGGACAAGCTCATTCATTCAATCTGTCACGCAGTCCATCTGGCGCCTCCGTTTGTGCTGACAGGTATTTCCTTCGCCTCGCCTGATGAGTTTTATTCCATCAGAGACACAAAGCGCTCAGCAGCTTCCAAATAATGTGGAGAAAATTATCTCTTTTTTTTTCTTTCTGTTTTTCTTCTCTCCTGTCTACCAGCTTCACGATTTACAATTACATGCACGGCAGCTCCTGAAAGTGCATGACTCAGAAATCTAAATGGAAAATATCATGGGTTCAGGTAACTCCAAGGATCATGAATATGCAGAGGCTGCTGCTTAGGAGATTGTGAAAGAATTGTGTGCATCAAGTCTGGGCAACAGGTTTCATTGTACTAGGATTTGTGCAGAAAACCAAGCCAAGCCTACTGTTGATGTGACAATAATAAAGGCTTCTAAAACAATGGACATTGTCTCAAAGCAGCTTTACAGAAATAGAGAACCATAGAATAAAACCTTTAAAGTTTAAAATTAAATATATCTTTATCCCAAATGAGCAAATCTGAGGCAAAAGTAAAAACTTCCTAAGGTAATATGAGGAAGAAACCTTGAGAGGAACCAGGTTTAGAAGAGAACCTATCCTCATTTGGACACTAAACAGAATTGTCTTCAACAGTTTATAGTCATGTGGAATAGCTCCTGACCAACAAACAGGTCAGCGTAATTTCGGAGTTCATTATAGACATAACAGTAATTCCTTCCTGACGAAGACTTCAAATGTTCAGTGATGGAGACCTGAGCATAAAGCTTGAGATCCAAGTCCAGAGCAGTCCCCTAGGTCTCAGGCAGTCCACACAGACCTATCTCCAGCAGCAGAGAGCACCACCAAGTTGTGAGACTCCAACCAGAAGAAGGGCATCAGGATAGATCAGGCATGTTGGAAAGAAAAAGTAGTCAACTTGGGAACACTGGGAGTTCGGCAATGACATGCATAGCTCGAGAGAGACAGAAAGAGAAAGAATATATCTGCTGGTATTCCTAAGATACAATCACATTCCATGCTTCAAAAAAGCTCCGATTTTCTGCACTCAAATGGATAAACCTTGTGCCTGAAAGGAATCCTTTAAAGCTGTGATTACACAATAAAACAAGCCCAGAATCGTGAATAAGTGGGAACTCAAGTGAGAAAACGCCTTGAGAGCGTATCTACAACTTCTGTGCTGGTTTCCACTTCACACTCATACAGTTGAACCATGAGCTGGCAAGAAGCCAGGCCAGCCAAAGAATTCTTTTGGCTTTGGAAATTCACTACCTTGGGATTTCTTTGCATGGAAAGCTGTTTGATCTACACCATGCTGTGGACAATTCTCAGGCTCATCTCGGTGTTTATGTGCAGCCATCTGCTTCTTGCTCGTGAGCCAAAATACGATCGGATTTATTTATTTATTTAAAACAATTCGCCTGCTTTAACAGGACAACATTAGAAGTGACTGTTCAGGGAATTTGCTTTATCCTTTTGGAGTAATGCCAAGGATAAGGAAGTTATAATACAAGTAATAAATGAACATAATGACATTTTCCATTGCGGATATGATCGTTTTCATTAAGCATTATTCTAAGGCAAAGGAAAATATTTGTAATGCTCTCTTTCAACAGCAGTTTTTTCAGTACCTCGGTATATCCTCTCTGCTTTGCTGTATGACTAATTTAGCTGTTGATATGTGTTTAGCGATGATTGATGGCATTATGCCAAAAATGCACTTAGTCGAAGAGACCCTGTGGTCGCTCGACGTTGGAGAAGCTCCTCGGTTTTCTATTTAGTCGTTTTAGCCTGTAGAGATTTCAATTCCCAAAGACAGAAGAATTTCCATGTGGGACAAATGTTCAGCTGGTCAGTGAATCAGAGCAGAAAATGAAGAAAGATTTGGCAGAATGGGAAGGGATGCACGGGATGTCTTGGCTTAGTGGTTAAAGTGTCCCAGGTCCACCAAGCTGCCACTGCTGGGCCCTTGAGCAAGGTCCTTAACCTTTGGTTGTATAAAATGAGATAAATGCCAAATGCTTGCAAATCCTCAAATCCAACGTTTATTGACTGACCATGAGGAACTGATAATAATGTTAGTTCAAACTGAATGGATAAACAATCAAAGCAAATGGTTTGATTTTTGACTTTTTCGCCCTGTCTATACCGATTTCCAAGCCGTATTCCCGCAGTATTTCACTTCCTATAATTGTCTTCTGGCTCCCTCATGCGCTAAAGAGATTTCTTATATTCTCATCATTAGCAAATCAGCTTTGGCAGAACGGAGAATCTGACCCTGTTAACTCTCCTCTACTGAGGATCACCGGAATCGCTTGCAATCTTCAGGTCCTAACCCTGTCAGCTACCATCAGAGCTTCGGTTCAACCGTTTTAGCCTACAGATTTTTTCCTTTTTTTCTTTTTTTTTCTTAAAGAAATCATTTTCTATCAAAAAAGCTATAACCCTATGGCTAGAAAGTGTCACACACCAATACCAATGCATAAGAGAGGCTGAGATGAGAAATTAAGCGAGCCGTAATTACACTACAGCGACCACACCGTTTCCATAGCAACAGCCCATCAGTCTATCAACCCATTCCAAGTTTTCTGAAAGGAGATCTTAATATTTATAGAAGGAGTCTCTAGTGTGACTGCTTTCTAACATTTAGAGGTAAAGCTGCAGTTTTGCAGTAACATAACAAGCAGAGTTTATTTATTTATTAATGTATTGTTGTTATTATTATTATTATTATTATTATTATTAATAATAATAATAATAATAATAATAATAATAATAATAATAATAATAATAATAATAATAATGGAATTTAATAATATTAATAATTAATAATAATAATAATAATAATAATAATAATAATAATAATAATTTATTTGTTATTTATGTATTAATTGAGTTAACCCAGGAAAAAAGTGTGGTGAAGCTGGTAAGGTGTTTTATTCTTTATAGGTTTTAATGTATATTATTAAAATTTTGAAATGAATGCAAATTCAATTAAAAGCAGCTTTTGAAAATAACCACATATTTTTTTCAGATGTGATGTGATGTGTATTTGATTCACGTGTGTAAAATATATGAGTTCACTGGTAGGAGATCAAAAGAAGTAAGTGGTGCTTGCAGTTTCTCCAATTCACATAGTTTTCTAAAAAAAAAAAAATTATGAATAAATAAATATATAAAAAATATTGTGTGTTCGTATCGTATGTTTTGCGATTTTTGAAAAAAAAAAAGAAACCCCACAAGATTCAAATATTTTTGGCCAAAACAATCACAACTCACACAGGATGTGCTGGTATGGGACTCCTTTCAAACCAGAATTCACCGCCGTGAGTCTTTGAGCATTTTAACTGATTTCTGCTATTTAATTTGACTCGTTGTGGAACACAACTCGCAGCGTAGGCGTATTAGCTTTGTCTCTGCTCATAAATTGGCCTTGAGACTGCTTTCAGGAAGCTTGCACATTCATAAACGCACAAACAAGAAAGGAAATTTCTGTTCATTAGCACAAATCAACGCTTACATATTAATGAGGCTGGTTGGCTTCAGCATTTCTCTCAAGTTCGTTCCTAAGAGGACGACGTCAAGGGCACAGCTAGCGTTTAGCTTTCGATATGTGAAATCAGGTTGAAAGTACATTTGAATATTTTTTAATTAGCCCTCGTGGCTGCTGGGCAAATGTTTAGCCCATGGCATGAATGTGAGCATAGCTTCTAATTAACTCAAAGAAAGCTCCCAGGGGAGATTTAGGTTCGTTTTAGGTCTCTGAGCACTTTTAGAAGCAGCACTAATTGTTTAACATTCACACACTTCATCAATCAGGTCATTTATGTGCATTAGCAATGGTACAGGGGGGAACAAATCCGTTAGCTTGTTTGTCTTACTCTGCACCTGAGTTACATGTCAAGAAGGGAGGCTTTCTTTTCAGAATATGGTGGACTTATCATTAAAATTAAAATTAAGTACTAATTATAGTCTTTTAGTGTAGTTCTTTTTTCTTTATTTTTCATCAGAGCAACAACAACAAAAAGTTGCTCATGTCAATATTCGAGTTGAAACCCTAGCTGGAGCTAGCCTCAGTATCTCAAAACAAAACAAACAAACAAACAAACAAACAAACAAAAAAATCAGTCTATGTACAGATTAACTTGGACTTTTTTCCCCTCTCTTTTAGGATATGACTAGCATAGATAGCAGACTTAGCAGTTTGTATCAAAGAAATGGTTGTAGGTTTTCTTGAATTTAAATTCCAAGCAATTTCACGACACATCCCTGGTGAGTTGATTTACAGGCTGCTGCAGGAAATAAATGCAGGAACTCAAATCGACTTCCTACACTGAGCTGACCTTTGACCTGATGAGCTGCCTGTTAACCTCAGAGTCATCGCAGCGCTGTGCTCTTTCTCACAATCAAACTGAAGTTGCAATGGAAATAGCCATATGCAGTAAACGCATCAAGCATCCGACGATGCCTGGTTACGATTCTAGAAAATTAATCTACACTTTCTGACCAATCAGAGGCGAGAATCGAGAAAGAGCGATGTTTCGAAGTCTGATACAGTTTGCGCTCATTCATTTCTGCTTCATGAAGTTAGAAGCATGTTGTTAGAAACAGAAGCAAATGTAAAGCCAAAAAGAAGAAAATAAATCAAAGGATAAAAATGTAAAGAGGAAATGAAAAAGGAATGAAAAGAACAGAACATTGAAAGAAATGGGAGGGGAAAAGATTTGAAGAGAACTGGGAAGTGAAAAAAAGAAAGGACACCATAAATAGTTATTTAATTATTATACATTCTTCATTTATTTATTTAATCTATTGATTTACGTATTCAATTGACTGATTCATTGATTCAAAGAATGAAAGAGAACAGGGGAGTGAAGTAAAGAAAATAATACAGAAAGTAAAGAAAACGGAAAGGAAGTAAAGAAAAGAAAGAAAACAAAATATTTATTTATTTACTTATTTAATCTTTAATTGAAACATTAAATCAATGTTTCAGTTAAAGATTAAATAAGTAAATAAATAAATCATTGAGTCAAAGAATGAAAGAGTACAAAAGAGTAGAAAAAAGAAAGGGGGAGGAAGAAAAGAAAAATGGAAGGGTAGAAATGTAAGTAGTACGTTAGGCAGGAAAGAAAAAATGAATAAATGGGTAGAAAACAAAAGGCAAAGGAAGAACATAGAAAGAAATGGAAGGAAGGAATGAAGAAATGGAATGAAAAGGGACAAAAAGGAAAAAAAGAAGGAGAGAAGGATAGAGAACGAAACAGAAGAAAATAAGGGAAAAGGTGAAAATAAAATGGAATGGAAGAAAAGAAAAAAATTAATTGGAAGGGAAGAAAATTGTTTACTAAAACAGTGAGTTAAGGTACGAAGGCTTCAGGTTCAGAGAGTAAATGGATTTAAAGGTCACTTTGTTAATCACATGACTCGTGACATGAAACACGGTACACATTTACAAGAAAATGACTGACATTATGGTCATCATGGTGGTTTTAAAGAAGGTCACAGATTGAACGTAGCATTTCCAGGTATGTGCTTAGCCTTTCCAGTAATTACCAGAAGCACTCAAAGCTGAAATAAAGTGCTCACTCGTAACCAATTACCATCCATATGATTATTATTAACATGGCAGGTCACGAGAAGTGATGGATTTTACAAGCAAGAGGAAAAGAATAAGGCCACGCCTCCTTCACTGAGAATTATAAGAACAGAGGCCATGTCGCCTTCTCTGAGACTAATAAGCACAGAGGCCACGCCTCCTTCTCTGAGACTAATAAGCACAGAGGCCAACGCCTCCTTCTCTGAGACTAATAAGCACAGAGGCCAACGCCTCCTTCTCTGAGACTAATAAGCACAGAGGCCAACGCCTCCTTCTCTGAGACTAATAAGCACAGAGGCCACGCCTCCTTCTCTGAGACTAATAAACACAGAGGCCAACGCCTCCTTCTCTGAGACTAATAAGCACAGAGGCCACGCCTCCTTCTCTGAGACTAATAAACACAGAGGCCATGCCTCCTTCTCTGAGACTAATAAGCACAGAGGCCACACCTCCTTCTCTGAGACTAATAAGCACAGAGGCCACACCTCCTTCTCTGAGACTAATAAGAAAAGAGGCCACACCTCCTTCTCTGAGATGCCTCCTTCACTAAAACTAATAAGCACAAAGTTGTCCTTCTGTACAAAGCACTATAAAGCAACCAGACGGTTAGAATAATTCATAAATCTGCCATAAAAACAGTCTACTTGAGCAAAATGTCATGCAAGAACTCTCAAGTACTCCAGCTCATGTTGGTATTCTCTTGTGTAGCTGAGCTGTAAGGGCTTTGTATGAATCAGCGGGTAGTTCCTTGCTGTTCTGCTAGTCATGTCCTTGTGTGCATTCCTCTTTCCCTCATGCAGAGAGACACGAGGAGGCATGGAGGAGAATGTGAGTGCATAACTCGCCTCAGACCAGAGAACTGAAAAGACTGAAGAGACTCAGAGCCAAGAAAGAGTCTGACAGCACAATACTGATCATTCACACACACACACACACACACAGTAGCACAAGGGTTTCAGGCTGCTTGTTAGCTGTGACAGAAGGACAAGGGAGTTTGAAAGTGTGCTTTGAGAGTAAATGCACACGAACACATATCAGAGAACTTTTTAGAAAGGCCACGCCTCCTCCAATGAACCTGACAGACACACAAAGCCACACCTCCTTCCTTGAGATTGACATCCATATTTCTTTCTTTCCTCCTTTTTTATTACAGTCTACATAATTTCTCTTTCTACTTCTACATATTTTTTTAATTTTTTTTTTTTTTTGGTAATTTTTTGTCTTTTAACATTTAATTATTGGTATATTATGTATTCATTGATTCACTGAGTCACTGATTCGTTGTTTGTACCACAGATTTTTCTTCTTATGTAAAAAAAAAACAAAACAAAACAAAAAAAACTTATTTTGCCTGAAGTCAGTGTTAGTGTAGCAGAACAAACCCAGTATAGCAGAAAATCTCCTCAGGTGTCTGCTCATCTTCTGGAGCTATCGACATCCTCAGGGAGTTTCCTTAAGATGAGAAATGTTCCACAGGGAGTTTTACAGACTCTGTAACTATAGCAACCCTTCATTCAGCCACCCCACACTGTGCTGAAGTCTCTTCCATTCTCTCTCTCTCTCTCTCTCTCTCTCTCTCTCTCTTCAAAGCACAACCTGTGGCTCAGGCAGCAAATTGATCAAGAAGCCCGTACAACTCTGGGTTGTCTCTAATAGAGGAGTTGTGTAGCGAGGATTCGTCATGCTGTTCAGCAACATGCTCTGGAATTTATATTCCAGCTCCATCGAATAATAAAACATTTCTACTTCTTTATTCCTGAAATGACACCTATTTTTAACACATCTATTAACATAATTGAAATACTTTAATAATCTTTTTTTTTTTTTTACATAAATTTACATTAAACATTCCTGTCAACCCTATTACCTAAAAACATTCATGCCTATGAAATAATTGGAAAACTCAAGTTTAACAAATTTAACATGAAGAAACTATCCAGATTTCCAGATCATAAGAAGAAGAAAGAGTTTTTTTTTTAATTATATATTCAGTATAAATTATTTGTTTGAAGAAACTACATTTTAAATAAATAATTGAAATTTTTATCCTGATACTAATGTTCCACTGTTTTTAGCGGATCATTTGATCTGCATGATTTGGCACAGGTTTGATACACTTCCTGTCGTAACCCTCCCGTTTTTATCTGGGCTTGGGACGGGCACTGAGAGTTAACTCTTCAGTGGCTGGGTTGGCACCCTGCCCAGGAATTGAACCCGGGCCACGGCAATGAGTGTGTGGGATCTTGCCACTGGACCACCAGGAGGCCTTTTATATTAGCATGTACTATAGAATATTAGCATGAATTCTAGTCAACTGCCGTTTGAGTAGTTGCTAATACTATGCTAAAAAACTATTACTTTCAATTATTTAGAGCAAAATAAAAAAGCCAAAGAAAAAAGAGATTGTCACCTGACACATTTCCTGTGTCATGTTTTCTTACATTCAAAAAAGACTTGAAAGAGTTTCATTTATAAGAGCTACAAGCACTAAATGGCACCAAAACCGCAACAATCTCCAACTGCTCCAATCTCCATCTGGGTGTTCCTCCGAGAAAGCCGGCATGATCTCAGTGTAATGACACGACAATTCCCAAATTAACCAATTAAAAATTCCTCAAACTAGCCACCAAGCCAGGACGTTTTCCCACAGGACGCAGGACAGAGACTCTCTCTTTAGCCCATAAATCAGAACAAACCTTGTTAAAAGCCAATTCCAGAGAGCTGTACTGTAGAAGTAGGGATCAGTGGTGCGTTCAGTAGAAATGTGATCATCTTCCTTAGGGTATTTAAGTATGAGCTATAATCTCCTTGTGCTTTCAGGTATGTCGTTTTTGTCAAGTTTGTCACACTCTTTTTTGCTGGTTTATGAGGAAATATTTGCCCAGACACTAAAACTATCAAAAAGGAGAGTCTAGTTCTGTTTCAGCTAGCAAGATTCTGATTTAGTGAATTCACTATAAAATATTACTTAGTTTAATCTGTAACTTATATTTGGTGTAAATATCAACTGACAGACACATGAAGCCACACCTTCCCTAAGAAAAATGGACAGAGGCCACGCCTCCCTTAATGAAACAGACCGACACTCAAAGCTACACCTCCTTCCCTAAGAAAAATACACAGAGACCACGCCTCCTTTAATGAAACTTACAGACACACAAAGCCACACCTTCTTTCCTGAGACTGACGGCAATATTTCTTTCTTTTATTATTGTCTACATAATTTCTATCATTTCATTTTTGAATATTCATTTATTTATTATTTTTAATTCTAATTAATAAATAAATCAACAAAAATGTTACTTAGTTTAATCTTAGTTTAATGTTTGGTGCAAATATCAAATGTAGCTGACATTAGGTCCAATTTTGAGGCGCTGAATAAAAAACAAGAAGATTTTTGTTCTTTCAAAAGTGTTCACACAGAAAAAAAACCTTTGAAAATTTTCAAGAACAATTTTGAAAAATTATTATTATTATTATTATTATTATATATTTTTTAATAAACTTTGAAATTTAGTTCTCGTCAGGATTGTGGTGGATCCAAAGTCTACCATAAATCTTTCACTTATCCTTCCTAACTTCCGAAAATTTTGGGAATCGACTTTTCTTCGCTCAGATGAATTCACACTTTGAGGGGTTTTATCCTCAGGACAGGATAAAAGGGAGATGAAATGAAATAAAATCGTCTTTTTCTTCCTTTCTTGTTTACATCATTTTCACTTTCAAAAGAGCTGTTTGAAGCTGTGATCACAAACATTTCTGTCTTTCATGTATGAGATTTATTCTATTTAAAAAAATAAGCCATTGTCAAGATGAGAAGATAAAAAGTTTTTTTTCAGTCTGGGAAGATGAAAGTGAATCTGATATAAATACATAATGAGGCGATTTGAAATTGAGAAGTATGTCCCAGAGAAAACTCATAATAAGTTACAAATGGTTTAGATTAGCATAAGTAGGCGGGGCTAGGGGTAATAATGCTGTATTCAACCAGAGGCCATGGCTTCTCATTCCCAACTTCCAAACCAATAGAAACCAAAGAATATGTCCACCTTAACTTGGAATTCGTACTCATACAGCGACAAGCTTTAACTGCAACTTTATTCTTTTTAACAGCTAACACAGTTGTTCAAAATCTCATTAGAAATGTGACAAATTGTGATACAATTTTGGGCAGGTTTATACAGTGAATTGTATGTTTTTTTCATAACCATTTCCATAGCTATGTAAAAAGATTTTCATTCATTTACTCATACTTCATAGCTATTAAAAACAAAAATATAATATTTAAAAATATTTAACATGAATTGAAAAATATTTAACATGACATTTGACATGAAGTAGTTGAATTGATGTAAACATGTACTTGAGGTCAAGTCATTATTATACATATATATATATATTATTCATATACTTTCCTACTTTGCTCCATCATCAAATCCATGCTAATGATGGATTGCACAATACTGGAGCCACTTAAACAGCCTCAGAGGCAGCTGAATTTTCCACAGAGGACTGAATGTAACCCACTTGTCCTGCCAAAACCAATCTATTTAACAAATGAGCCGTATGTTAATGCAATCTGCAGAGTGATTTATACCTGCATATTATATTAACACAGGTGGCTGGATGAGCAAAACCTTCAGTAAGTGATCACTGACACACAGGAAAGGAAATGACTGGTTGATTACATGTATTGTACGTTTCTTAAGTATGGTTGAAATTCAAATCTTCCATATGGATTTCAGTTCTATTTCAGTAGCCTTTAACCTACCTTTAATAAAAAGGGAAAGAAAATACAGACTGAATACAAAATCGCTATAAAAATGGATAAAGTTTGCATGCATCACTCCACTCTGAATACAGGTCATGATGTGTAGAAAAAAAATTTACTCCAGTTTTTTTTTTTTTTTTTTTTATTTATTTTTATTTTTAACCTCACCTTTTCAACATTCTTACCTGGTTCGAATTCTATTCAACAAAAGTGCCAAAGATCAAATCACACAAGCCAGCGATGAACAAGTGCAGCATATTTGCTACAAACAAGCCTAAATCAAGTTTGAAAACCTTTTGTTTTGCCCCAGGGATCTTCTTCAAATATTTCTGCTTGTAAAGATTTTATTTGACTCCAGAGTCCACTGGCATTCCTGTTACTGCCTTCTGTAGTGTAATAGAAGACCGGCTGATCAAAAGCACATATAACACACTTAAAATCCAGATCAAAGTGGCATCATGGAAGAAATAATCAGTGTCACATCAAACCAACCAAACCCAGCAAGCTGATATCAAATCACCGCCATGGATGTGGAGAAAAAATGAAGAAACTTCAACTGAAAAGGGCTTAAAAATCTAAAAAGAGTTTGACCTAAAAACATAGGCATGAGGAGAAAAATAAATCCCCACTTCTCGGTTGCTCTAAGATTTTGCTATGGATATTAATGCAAAAGCATGGATCGATTTAAACCCGGGCTGCAAAAATGCATGAGATCCAAATACAATATCAGATATGTGAGGCTTTGACACTGAAGAAACACTCAAATAGAAGTCATGACACTTTGAATAAATCTATCACAGTGCACATAGCACACAATGTGTGTGTGTTTCCTAAAAGGTAATCAGAGAGAGAACTGTCATGCATCAAAAAGACACTGAGTGTATTGAAATATAAAACTGTTTATAATGTGAAAAGGTGTTGATTAATGTTGTAGAACAGCAGCTCTGACAGTTGCGTAGCTGCAAATGACAGTTATATGTTAATGCTTTCATTCTAATATGTTCTCATTGGATGTAACTATAAATGGATAAAAAGTATGACCTTTTCTTTTGTTATGAAAAGACATAGCAGAAAGCACTTCTCAGTCCAGCTAAAGATAAACAACATGAGCTGATTCTGAATAGTCCTGCTGTTATCTGGATTATACAAGAGCCAAGCAATAGTGGAGCTCAGTGGGAGGCAAATTGCTCAGGGCTGACCCCAAGCCATGAGCTTACCATAGCCAATTACAAAGAAAGAAAGAAAGAAAGAAAGAAAGAAAGAAAGAAAGAAAGAAAGAAAGAAAGAAAGAAAGAAAGAAAGAAAGAAAGAAAGAAAGAAAGAAAGAAAGAAAGAAAGAAAGAAAGAAAGAAAGAAAGAAAGAAATGAACAAATAAATAAACAAATAAACAAACAATATGACTGTGTAAAATAGGATCCCTTGAGCAGTTAGTGACTAACATGCAGAAAAAAAAACATAAAAAATGATCTTTCCTAATGTCAAAAGTGTCAAACAAACATGTCAAAAAGAAAAATAACCCACACTTAGCACCCAGTTAAATTCAGGAACTCAGCAGCAAATGAAACCACTTAGCATTCCGCTAATGCCTGATATAAATCTTTTTGAGTATTAGCATAAAAATGAGTGCTGCATACAGTATTAAGCTTGTGCAAGAAGCTTGAGTTTCTTCTATGCTAATGTTAAGACCGTTGCAATTATTCGATGGAAACTTTATCTCATCTGTTCGAGGCGTGAAATTCATTGAAAGCTAATCAGAGACATAACAGAGAGAGAGAGTAGATCTTGTGGATATCTAGCCGAACAAGCTTCAGCAGCACAGATCTCATTTAAAGCGATAAAAGAGAGTGTAATTAGACCAGGTCTATAATTACAGTGGTCACATGTCAATGGTTGACATCACAGCTAAATGGGGTGTTTCTAATTGGGCCTTTAAGCATTTCAGTCTGTTGTTCGGGTCATGAGACAGCCAGGAAGTTGGAGGCTTGTCATGGCAATCAAGAGGGATTCCTCAATAGACTACTAGCGTGCACTTGTTTTGTTGTTTTCCGTCCGTTTTTTTATTTTTATTTTTAGTTAGTTTGGTTTTGGTTTTTACATTGGGCCCAAATGAAGAAGTTCTGAACTTGAGTCCATCTCCTCTACAACTTCATGACAAAGCTTTATAATTACACAGCCAGCCGGATTCCTCCTAGTATTGTGTAGGTTCCCCTTCGGCCATCAAAAAAACAGCTTTGAATCCATCAAGGCATAAACTCCACAAGACATCTGAAGGTTACATTACAATAAAACAGCAATCAGTAACTCTAACCTAACCTTCACTCCCCATACACATCAGTGAGCCTTGGGTGGCCATGACTTTGTACTTGGGCCACTTTTGGTAAATACTAACCAGCAATTCATACCAGGAACACTGCACAAGACCTGTTGTTTTGAAGTCATCTAGCCATCAAAATCTAGCTCTTGTCAAAGTCTCTCAGATTTTAACACCAATTTTTCCTGCTTCCAACACGACAAACTTTGAGAACTGACTGTTCTCGATGTTACTGTCTGATATATTCCACCACTTGACAGGCACCATTGCAACCAGAATTCTGTGACATCTATAACCAATCAGATACATTGGTCTGCACTATTTCTACTAGCTCTGCCCCCTTCGAAAAATGTAGTACCAAATTCAGCACATCATAGCAATTTACAGGCACAGGCACAAGTAACAGACAATAAGGCAAATGGGCAGCATTAAGTCTTTAATACATTTCATTAGTACTGACTCTTTTATAAGCCATTAAGTTTTACTCCTTCACACAAAAAGGAGAAGTCAGCTCGATTTTATGCAGCAGCACAGTGAACATCCCACAACGATGCCTGGTTGAGTTCTGTGCTACTGATCAGTGTGTGCTCTACGTGCCTTTGTACTGATCTGGACGACAAGGTTCATTAAACATTCAAATATCCAGCAACCATCAGAGATTTTTCTGGCAATGTCACAATGCCCCATTAGAAGGTTTCTCGTCCTGGATAATTCCCAGATTCTTGCCACGCTGCATAATTGTGTTGCCCTGAACAGTGAAGGATTGAAACGGCAACTTCATAATACTTCATAATACTAATATTTCCTAATAGCAAACATTTACACTCTTTCAAATCCAAATGAAATGGCTATTTTTTTTTTTGCACAAAAAGCAAGAAATTCTAACTTCAAGCATAACCCAATCAAAGCTAAGTAGCAAACACATTGCTAAAACTAAATAACTAAATAAATAAATAAAATAACCTGCAATATATTAAGATACATGTGTGTAACTACTAGAGTGAAGTATAATCATGTGCAATAAGGACAAAAAATGTATGTCAAGCTATGTTAAAATACATAAATAAATAAAACCAAACACGGTTTGGTGTTGAGGTTAGCAGATTATTAGCAAAAATTTGATTTATGCTTTGTTTTAATTAGCAAAAGTATTATTTAGGAATTTTAATCATTTTGCCATTTTATAGTTGAATTTATTGAGTATACACATATATCAGGTTTGTAGTTCAGTACAGAGACTAAAGCAGAATAAAAACACGTGCATTCATCTGCATCGAACATGTGTGCAGCTATCACAGAAAGTAATTACATAAGTATCATCACTGATAATAGTTTAGAAAAAGAATTTCTGCTTGTGAAAATATGTTTCTTCTAAGAACAGAAAAAAGCCACACCAAACATTTTTAGCTGCGTCCATTAGAATAAATGTGAAGGAACTGATAAAAGCACATCTTTCTTTATAAAAGCACAGGATCTTCTCTAAAAAATTATTGCCAAATATATTAGTTATCCTGATAATTAATTATCTATCCCCAGATCACTCTTTTGAATTATCTAGCTGGTTCATTAGAGCTGTCAGGTTAACATTAGCTGTCACACGCATTTTCTTTTTTAAAAAAGGGCCCATTTTGGTTAATAAAGCACTTTTAAAATCCCCATGTCACAGATTTCTCTGGTCACCACTTGATTTTAGCTAGATAATTTGATGACATCAAATGTTCATGGTCTATCCTTCCGCAGCTCCACTGGGCGGAATGCTAAGCAGCCTTTCACACAATTCTTTTCAATAGGAATTTAGCACAAAGCCACAATGCAAAGCACCTTCCTTCCTGTACTAACATGAAAGGAAAACTCTCCCTAGCTTCCGAGCCAGAATGAGAGGTTAAGATGTGACATCTTGCTGGGAGATTTTCATTTATCTTGCCCTAACCATCTTAAAAAGAAAGGTCCTGCAATGTATTATGCTGAGTTTCAGCTTGAAAGCTGCTCTAATGCTAAGATTAAAGCTGAAATATCTGACATTTGAGGTCATTGATATTCTATGGAGGATCTGCTACACTTCCAACTTGATTCATCACACGACTTTATTGCAGAGATGAAACTGTGTGTCGGATGAAAATACTGACTTTTCTGCTGAAGAGGACTGAATATTTAATGAGTGGGGTGACTCTTACCACCCCAGAGTTAATCACTGTCCTGTAACATCATGCCCTGAAGTCTTTTATTCCTCTTATACTTCAACAATTTGCCAAGGATTACAATTTATTATATAACATACTTTTTAGCTGTTTCTAGTTACATTTTATGTTGCAAGTTCTAACTTATAGCAGCTAGAAACAACCATTCCTTCTCTACATTGAAATTAATAAGTCATAATATTGATTGATTGATTGATTTTACTCTTTACTTTGGACACCTTGAATCTGATGCCAATGCTATAAACCCACAGTGATTTCCAAGTAAGTCGAAAACCAATTCCTGCAAAAAGTCTGCTCAATAATCCACCAGTGGTCCTGAGATGAAATCCCAACCTACTGGTCTCCAGGGCAAGACTACACCAGCTAAACAACCAAGCTGGGTTTTTGTTGACCTACCAGGTTGTCTATATTTCCATATTTTAAATTGTCCATGTGTCTTGTAATAATGTTGTTTTTTTTTTATAATTCTTTTCCACACTTTTCACCTCTGTTAACATCTGAGCTAGCATGAATCTTTTCACGGCATAGAATTACAGCATATGCCCTCGGCTAGCCAAACCGAGTGTGCGCGCCGATGTTTTATTGAACAGCTGCCCCTGCAAAATATATTCACAGCTTCGCTGAAGCACCGCAGGGGATTTTTGTGGTTTTCTTCACGTCCAACAATCAGCCTTGAGCAGCAATGAAAAAAGATCCTCCTCCCTCCATGGCCCCAAATATAAAACTCCAATCCTGCTGATGGAACCACTTGGCTGAGCCTGAGTCTGCACATCATAAACCAGTCAACGTCTGCAGCCATCATGCGTGGCTTTGTTGTAAAGCTAGAGAAATGCTACTCAAGGGCCTGCTCAGCTCTCTGTCAGTTTCTCCCCCACTGTATATTCTTTAGGAATTTGTTCAGGAATATACTGAAAAACATTTTTACTAGCATTAAAGCTTTGATATGTCAAAATTGCTAAAAAAATACAGAAAAAAAACATTGAATTTTACCACAAATGGGTCTAAAATTTCTCACATCCTTTTCCCTTCAGTGAATCAGCTTCTCTGTTGGGGGAATTTTGTTTTTCGTTTGTTTGATTTGAATTCTGTTTTGATATAAAAACCTTCAAAATTACACATCACCTTTAAAGAAATGGTCAAAAATCAAAAATGCTATAGCCAGACCATAAATATTGGCAGCCCTGACAGAAGTAACAGGATGGACACAGGTTTAACTTCATGTGAAATATGTTTGACCCAATAGGTCTGATCAGGTAAAGGAGGTGATGTGCGTTTTTTTTTTAAAGCTGTACATCAGAACTTGTTTGGATATATAACACTTTCCATCATCTTGATTTTTATCTTCAAATCTCATATTTGTTCACAAAATGAGAGGAATGAGGTGTCGAAATAGAAATCGAGCAAAAGTAATATGAATGAATGTTTGTTTCAGGGAATCAGTAGCTCTAGGGGTTTCATCTGTAACAAGCAAAAAAAAAATTCTCCTCATTAATATTCATGCTGGTTTGCAAGCAGATCGACTGCCTCATCTCATGAATATTGATGCAGACTTTCCTTGCAGTTTAAGCAATGTTCACTTCACACTAGCCGCTAATGAATCATTGGTGTCTTGCTTTATATTCATATCGGCAGTTCTCTCAGAGGAACCAGGTTAAGTCGCCAATAGAAAAAAAGAGCTTACTGAGCATCAAATGGTTAGTTAATTTCAACTATAAATGTAAAGCATTTCAGTACAAAGGGAAACAGGTGCATTATGAACCACAGGCTGTGAATATTGTTCCTTGGCGTTGAAATCAAACCGTGGCATTGCTGTCTGCACTGAGCATCATTCTCTCCTGCTGTTATAACTCATTTGTCACCACCAGAAACCCATTTCATTTTCTTTCTTTTTTAGCTTTACTGAGACTTCGTGCTGTCATGCATGCATGAACACTTAGAGAATTTATGTGCTAAATCAGTGTCCTACATTTCTACAAGAATATAAAAAATCAGAATGTCTGAAACACATATGATAGACTTATGACTTGTCAAGAAGAGCATTGCAGGTAACATCATAAAAATCATTAATTCATATCCTGTAACTGACATTTTATGTCCAGTGATATAAAATTATCTTGTCACCATCACAGATTTTATGGACATTATTAATGAAAACTACCTTACAATGATACTCATAGTAAAATACTAGATTGGCTGGCAGCTGCCTCAATGGCTCTTTTTTTTTTTTTTCTAAGCCCATGTCTCTAAAAAATCCTGATTTAATCAAAGCACCCAATACTCATAGCACCACACCTAATGACCCCTAGCACAAGAAACAATATCATAGCACATTACCTCATAACCACTAGCACCAAACTCAATACCCATAGCACATTACCTAATAGCCCCCAGCACAAGATCCAATACCTATAGCACCACTCCAAATAACCAGTAGCATAATACACAAAACCCACATAGCACATTATTTAATAACCAATACCTAAAACCCATAAACATTGCCCAATAACCTCTATCAAAAAACCCAATACATATAGCACATTACCCACCAAACCCTTGTAGAAGACCTAATACCCATGGCACCACACCCAATAACTCCTAGAACCAGACCCAAGACTCCATTGCACCACACCCAATAACCTCTAGCAAGACCAAATAACCATAGCACAAGAAACAATACCCAGAGCACATTACCCAGCAACCCCTAGCACAAGAACCAATACCCATACCACTTTACTCAACAACCCTTAGCACAAGACTTGATACCCATAGCACCACATCCAGTAACTTCTAAAACAGGACTCATTACACATAGCACATTACCTATAATCTCTAGCACAAAACCCAATGACCATAGCAGATAACCCAGCATCCCCTAGTACAAGAACCAATACCAATAGCACAAAAACCAATACCCATAACACATTAACCAGCAACCCCTAGCATAAGACTCAATACCCATACCACATTACTCACCACCCCTTAGCACAAGACTCAATAGCCATAGCACCACATCCAATAACCTTTAGAACGAGACTCATTACCCATGGCACATTACCCAAAAACTTCTAGCACAATACCCATAGCAGATTACACACCAGACCCTTGAACAAGACCCAATAGCCACAGCACAAGATCCAATTGTATATCTAACCAACTCTAAAAACAAGACCTATTAACCCTTTGGTAATAGCCCATACCACAAAGCTCAATAGCCATAGGACAAGCTCTGACAACCATTAGTACAAGGCTGGATAACCAACAGTATAGCAAAGAGAGATTTCTGACTGATCTTACTGCATATTGTCCTGAATCTGTGGTTGATATACGAACCACTACTCCTCACAGAACAGATTCTCTCTCACTTACCTGTGAAGAGAGAAAAAGACACAAGTCTTTTTAAAATTGGAACACCTCAAACACTTCACTATTTCACAATTTTCAGTTTTAGAAGATGATGCCCAACATGAAGCATAAATTATCGAGCAAACCCAAAGCAGCATGAAAGAAGCCGCCAAATAACCGGTCCAGGACTACTTCTGATCGTGTCCTTTAACTGCACTGAGAACATGATTTGACAGTGATTCAAACCAAATGCAGGAATCGAACAAAATCATGTCAACTCTGATTGGTCGGAAGGTGTTCATCATGTAACTGGAAGGTCTATAGTAGATCTGTAGGAACTGTTTGAAAGAACCTGGCGGAATTTTTACTTGGACAACACAAATACGAAACAGTACTATGTTCAGTCGCAACTTAACAATATTTATTTTATCGATATATATTCATTATTGCTCATATTTATTTCTTTGTACCAGATATCTAGGTTTGGTATTTCTCCATTCTCCATTACTGTATTCTCCAACAATGTCAAAATGGACACTTCATGAGGAATACTAATCATGAAAATTCAATTTCAATAATTAAATATTTCCCAAAATGTAAAGTTGGGTTGCTGGTAGGACCTTTTCAAGTGGACTGGAGGCTAAATCATCAGTCACAGTAAAAGTGCATTTGATAACTGAATGATGAGGTTCTGACAAAATGTCTTGTGCTTGATCAATGTCAGCTAACTTTGACTTGACTTTGGCAGAGTGTGCCAAAGAAGATTCCCCTGGGTTTAAAGCCTGCATTTTAGATTTCTCCTTTTTGATTTATTTCCCATATCACATTCCACATCTCCTCAATTCAGCCATATGGTATGATCTGCAATACATAGTTTTTTAAATATATTTGGGTCAGTATGTCTGACTACTGTCATAACACTCTGCCTCCCTGTGACCCAGAGACAGACAAACAGATTGTAAACTAAATGACATATTATAAAATCATTATTCATCATTAGATGTGTTAATGGCTTACTTAATCCTAAAACCTAATTATCAATTACCCAGCCAAACTATTTTACATGTTAATATGCCACAAGCCTATAAGTATTACAGTATTCCCGCATCCTAAACCTAAATATACAATACTAAACTGGAGAGAAATTTGAAGTGGTTAAAGGTCTACATGAATCTGGGCTCTGCTGTATGATACCATCACACCTGGAATACTACAGGCACTCAGCCACCACCACAGCCAACCTCCACTTCAGTGTCTTGGAGAGCTCCCAAAACAATAATCCCAAACATGTGCACCCAGGAGGAGCCTGCCTCAAGTGGCTACGGCTGGGTGGAGATAACTGCACCAAGCAGCACCGACTGGCGGAGCTTAAAGGCGAGCACTCAAAAGTTCGACTCCAGAGACAAACAAATGTGCTGCATCGTTGGATTGCTGCTCACTAACAGCACCTATGTGTCTAATTCAGACATTTTACATTAAAATCAGCCCTTGAGCACCTTTCACACTGCAGCGAAAATGACAAAGAACCATTAGGAAGCTTGGTAGGAACTTAAACTTGAATTGGAAATAACTGAATTTAAATAAATCAGTGCAAAAAATGTTTACCTATTTATAAAATGTAGCAGTTTAGCAAAGTGAGTGAGCATACAACATGGAAGCTTGTCTCCCACAACAGACCCCCCTCCTTATAACTCAGTGATGATGAGCTGGAAGTTGAACCTCCATGTTCAACTCTGACCTCAGTAGAGTCAGGAAACGAGTCTGGCATGCGCAACTCTAAATTTAAAGCCAAGTGTCACTGGGTCATGATGTGCAATGCTCTGAATGTGCTCTTTCACGCAGTGCTGGTCATGGCGGAATTCACTACCACACTGCTAGAATTTTATTTGGATTTTTTTTTTGTTTAGCTTTAAAGGGCAACAATTTTATTTTTTTTTATCAAAGTATCCCTGCCTTTAAGTAGTGGAACGAAATGAAATAAAAAAAAAAAAACAGAGAAAAAATATCCTTACAAAAAGCTTTACACTGATATCAAGGTTCTAAGATTCTGTTGAAAGAATCAAGAAACGGGGGTATGATGGCCTAATGGTCAGAGGTTCGAATCCTGCCTCAACCTTGTGGAGGCACTTTGCCATTTCTCCCCATACTTCAGAATTTACTTCCAGGTTTCCTCCCTCAGTCCAAAGACATGCATTGTAAGATGATTGGCATCTTTATCTTCTCTTTAGTGTGTGATCATGCCATGTGATGGGTTGGCTCTCTGTCCAGGGTGTCCCCTACCTTGTACTTAAAGCCCCTTGGGATAGGCTCCAGGTTTCCTGTTACACTGTTTAGGATAAGCGATAAAGAAAATGGATGAATGGATAGATGTATTAAGTAGTAACTAGTCTATCTAACCAATAGCAACCCTAGCAACCCTGTGCGTCTAGCTTATTTCTCTATAGTGTAAGTTTTGCTTGATACATCTGACCGCCTATATTGTTTTCCTGACCCTTTCCCTCGTTCCTCTCGATCTGTTCTTGGATTAACCTTTTGTCAAGTTTGTTCTGGCTGATTGTGTACTGACTTTAGTTTACCCTGCTCCTCCGAGTCTAGTGTGCTTTGTATACTAATAAACCTTTGCGCACAGATCCTCATTCCGCAAGGCTGCACCGCTCTTCGGCAGCTGCAGACAATAAGCTTGAGTCCATCCCCATCTTGTCTTCATCCCTATTCATTACTGTCTCGCTCCTTCTCTGTCTCTGAAAGATATGACACCTTGTGCGGGTTTAATGACATGCTGTGTGTTGAAGAGTTTGACTTAGAGGGCAGGGAATTTAATCATTTGGCAAATACTGGTCGCTTTTGCACACTCAGATTGACACAAAGAGATTTTAATGAAGGTGAATGTCAAACTGAGCTCTTATTTTCCATTATTAGAAGGTTTTTTTTTTAAAGGGACAACTGTCAAGAGTCAGGATCAATTAACAGGCACAATGAATAAACCAAGAGGGTTAGGAGGTCAAACCCTGGAATTAGCACTAGAACTAAAACAATAAAACTTAAATTGGTGTTTAAAACAAGGTTTTATCATTATATGACACAATATGTAAAAAAAGAAAAAAGTACATATATATATATATATATATATATATATATATATATATATATATATATATATATATATATATAATATATAAACTCACTGATTGTTTACTTTTTGGAGATGGTCACTGTTGGAAGTCTCTATCAATGACTGCTTATATTACAACCATTATAGAATGGAAATTATTTTTTAATGGCATTCTCTGGTGTCACCACAAATGAGCAATGACTTCCTTTTTTTTCTGGTTCCTCTCGAGGTTACTTCCTCATACCACCTCAGGGAGTTTTTCCAAGAGTTTTGCCATCACCATCACCTCTAGCTTGCTCAAAAGAGGCAAATTTTAAATTTAGGAATCTATCCTGAGTTAAATTGGATTATCACATAAGTAGGAAAGTGCAAGTCTCTATAACAGCTGTTACAGTAGAATGAATATTTTTATTGAACAAATAATTTTTAAATGAATTTAGACGGGTTAGGCAACTACAGTGAGGGAAAAAAAATATTTGATCCCCTGCAGATTTTGTACGTTTGCCCACTGACAAAGAAATGATCAGTCTGTAATTTTAATGGTAGGTTTATTTGAACAGTGAGAGACAGAATAACAACAAAAAAAATCCAGAAAAACACATTTCAAAAAAGTTATACATTGATTTGCATTTTATTGAATGAAATAAGTATTTGACCCCTTTGCAAAACATGACTTAGTACTTGGTGGCAAACCCTTGTTGGCAATCACAGACGTCAGACATTTCTTGTAGTTGGCAACCAGGTTTGCACACATCTCAAGGAATTTGGGACCACTCCTCTTTGCATCCACGACCCATTTTCAATGCCCTGGCTGAGGGAAGGAGTTTCTCACTCAAGATTTGAGGGTACATGGCTCCATTCATCATCCCTTTGATGCGGTGCGGTTGTCCTGTCCTTTTAGCAGAAAAACACCCCCAAAGCATAATGTTTAAACCTCCATGTTTGACAGTGGGGATGGTCTTCTTGGAGTCATAGGCAGCATTCCTCCTCCTCCAAACATGGCAAGTTGAGTTGATGCCAAAGAGCTGGTTTTATTTTGGTTTCATTTGACCACAACACTTTCACGCAGTTCTCCTCTGAATCATTCAGATGTTCACTGGCAAACTTCAGATGATCCTGTACATGTGCTTTCTTTAGCAGGGGGACCTTGCGGGCACTACTGGATTTCAGTCTTTCACGGTGTAGTGTGTTACCAATTGTTTTCTTGGTGACTGTGGTCCCAGCTGCCTTGAGATCATTGACAAAGTCCTCCAGTGTAATTCTGGGCTGATTCCTCACCGTTCTCATAATCATTGAAACTCCATGAGGTGAGATCTTGCATGGAGCCCCAGACCGAGGAAGATTGACAGTCCTTTTGTGTTTCTTCCATTTGGGAATAATCGCACCAACTGTTGTCACCTTCTCACCAAGCTGCTTGGCGATGGTCTTGTAGCTCATTCCAGCCTTGTGTAGGTCTACAATCTTGTCCCTGACATCCATGGACAGCTCTTTGGTCTTGGCCATGATGGAGAGTTTGGAATCTGATTGATTGCTTCCTTCTGTGGACAGGTGTCTTTCATACAGTTAACGAGCTGAGATTAAGAGCACTCCCCAAGAGTGCTCCTACTTTAATCTCAGCTTGTTACCTGTATAAAAGACACCTGGGAGCCAGAAATCTTTCTGACTGATAGAGGATCAAATACTTATTTCACTCATTAAAATGCAAATCAATGTATAACTTTTCTGAAATACGTTTTTCTGGATTTTTTTGTTATTCTGCCTCTCACTGTTAAAATACACCTACCATTAAAATTACAGACTGATCATTTCTTTGTCAGTGGGCAAACGTACAAAATCAGCAGGGGATCAAATAATTTTTTCCCTCACTGTATAATGTTTTTTTGTTTGCTTTCTGGTTTTTGATTAATAAAAACATTTACATGACCTCCAGTGGTAAACCAACGTGTCCCTGAAAGCACACCTCATTCAATTCCTGACAAAACAAAGACCGCCCCCATGTCCAATCCAAACAATTTAGAAATCATTGCAACACAATCCCAGCTGTAGCACTGAGCAGCAGTTCTTTGGTTGTAAACGAGACAAGGAAGGTGAGCGCGAGAAGTAAATTTCACCTTTCAACACATCTGCACACAAGCTGGCAGCAGTGTGTAAATAAGCACTCATGAAATGCAAATGGACTGACACAAGAGCATCAGAGAGAATGCGTTTAAATATTCAATTTGTACCATTTGGTAACTTCCTTGTTGCAACAGTACTGCTGAATTCTTGACTATGACTCCTATAAAAGCAAACAAAAGGGTGTATTATATAGAGGTTTGTACAGTACACAGTCCATAGAATGTAAGTGTAGTACGTAACGAATTCAAAGTCTAGTGTTACTTAACAAAGAACACGTGTGTAATTGTATTTATTGGTCCGGCTTTAGCAAAGCTGCAGTTTGTAAAGTTATCATCCAAAAACCAGAATCATTATCCATTCATACTGGTGATTTAAAGGATATTTTCTTCAGACAGAATTATGGTGAGGTAGTTATATGACTGCAGCCCAGCATCTGCAAATTGCACTAAAATATATAAATAAATTTTTAAAAGTACTGGGAGGATAAAAAAGGCAATAACGTAGATTTTTAATTAAGCAATCAAGCATTGCTGCTAAACTGCTTTTGACTGCAAAGTACAAATTATAATAGAGCAGGAAAATATATACACAGTCAGAGCGTTTGGTTTTGACACATTAAATACTTCAAGAGGAAATCTGCCCCACAAAGCATCGCAACGTAAAAGCAATTTACTATGAAGTTCAATGGCATCTGACAAATGACAAATGATGCCGTTTGTCGAATTAAAAGAGCTGCCAAGTCCTTGCTGACTTAAAGCTCTGAAGACAAATATATAACACTCTTTGTAATATATTGCTCTAAATAAGATTTACTATCTTGTTGACATCAGGGTTTTAGACTATGCATGTGATTTCAGCAGTCTTTTTTTACATTCCAATAAAATCTGCTCAGATCTGGTCAGATTGTACCATCAATCTCATCTGCTGATAGATCTGTATCACTGAAAATTGTATAGTTTTATAGTTGTAAATACCAAATACATAAAATGTGATCAAATCTAATGCCCATTAAGTCTATCACATTTCCTCCATGAAGACGAACATCATTACAGTAATCCCCCTTTTTATTGTGGTGCATATATCGTGGTCTTGGTATATCACTGATTTGTATTTGGAACATTACATTTTTTTCCGCATTTTCCCGGTATATCGCGATATCTGCAAACCTTATAGTGAATTGTTTTTATGTTGAAATAAGTTCATTTATTAATAAAAATAGAATTATTAATTACAAAATATAAACATTAATTAAAATGAAGTAAAATGTTAATAATATATAAAATACTATATAGCATATTTACTCAAGAGACAAAGAACACGTAGCGTTGTTTAGGAAAGCGCAATGTGAGGATGCTGAAAACTCAAAATACAGTACAAGGGGGACTACTATATTTCGTTTTCATTTTGCTTGCAGTTCTAGTCTTGTCTCCGCACCTGCCCCGTCATTGCTTTGTTACCTGATTGTGTTTGCCTCTATTGTGTTTGCTTGTGTTGCCTTCTTGTATCCTTTGTGTACATCATTCCTAATCGATGCAGCACTCTTGGAGCAAGGGGAAGTTGAGGGCCTTGCTCAAGGGCCTAATGGTGGCAGCTTGGCTGTGTTAGGGTTTGAACTCCAATCTTCCGATCAACAACCCAGAACCTTAACCAGTAAAGTTACCAAACATTTGTTTTTGATTGCCCCATCGTTTTGACCCATGCCTGTACACTTGACCAGCTTTGGACCAGTCAGATTTGAGAATTTATTGGTGCTGTGAAACAAATAATATATATACTTTAGTTATTGTGTCCTGCCTTTGCAACTCTCTCTGACAACAATAATGTATTTGCATGTGATGACCATAGCTCCTTGTGCTCTACCCCGTTTTGAATTTGAAGTTCTTGTGCCTGATTAAAAAAGATTATTCATTTTTTGCACTCTCTTAAGATAAAGGTGTTAAGCTAAGTTAAGACAGCCCACTTTCAGTGAGATGCAAAAATGCAGCTAAACAATGCCAAGGTCACCCAGATAAGAGAGGTCAGTTCCAGCAGTTTAGAGAATAAAGAAGCTCCTTAAACAGAATTAAGTGCTACATGGTGTACTTTATACCCTAGAAGTCGTTGAAGTACAGTAATTTTGTTTCTTTGATATCCCAGAAAGCATGGCTTAAAAAAAATACATATCATTGAATCATTCTGGTTCAGCTGATGATAATAGTTTATGTATTACAAGATGGCAGATGTATCACTGCTGCTTTTTTTGTAGATCACAGTCTGACCTTTTCTTTTCACCTCCTCTTGTTACTTTTAGCATTCGAGGATGTCATTTGAATCATTTCTACCAATAAGGAGTTTGACATTTACAGAACAGGAACCAGGGGGTGAGTGGGTGAAGAGTGCAGCTGTAGTGCAGAGAGCATTTGATTTGGCCAAGAAATCATTTTAACATCTCTGCAAGGGTCCAGTCTACCCAAAATGGCATTCTTCTGACCCACATTCTTTATCTTATAGGAGATGAACCCAAAAGATGGCTCTATGTTGCCATATCAGGCTGAGCATGACTCTGGGATTTGGGTGGCTTGGTCGCTAGATGCTTGCCGCTGGACACACCTGGGCCTTGTTCCAGGGATAGGTCCCAGTATAAGGTCTTATTTTTGCCTTTCCATTAAGGTCATAAGGATTGCTATTTGTATACCAAGTCTGTGGTGGTGAAGCAACAGTCAATCTCTGCCTCTATTCTCACCTAAGGTCTCAAGCTGTGGGTAGTGATTAAGGTCAAAAGTACAGGTGGCAGAAAAACAGGTGGTGCAATTGAGATTCCTCTGCAGGATCCTGGAACTACTTTCTGCAAGGGTGAGATGCTCTACATTCCAGAAGAGGCTTGAAATAAAGCTGAATTGAAAGGAACCAGAGGTTCCTTACAAGGACAGCCCCATGGTCCTGGTTTGGTGGTTCCTGGTAAATCTCTATGTCCTTTTTCATGGAGACCACTTATATGTTCCCAAGATAAATAAGAACAGAACTCCAGCAGGATGTAGGTCTGTTCCCAGTTAGTTTTAGAATATCTTGAGATCCACCATTAATCTGACCACTTCACTTAAAGCATGTAATGACCTGGCAGCTTATGCAGTACAAATACAACACCAGTTATTGTTAAAATGAAATGCATTAGTGTCTATTAGTGATGTTCATGGAAACATAGTAAGGTATACAGTGTTATGTCATCTGACATTAAAGAGTCATACACTCATGCATGTAATGCCAACAACTTGTGGACATTTATACAAGCTTATATGTATCGCTTATACAAAGCATTATTACATTATATATGTCTTATGATGCTTGTATGAGGATCCCTTTCAGGACTTATCTCATGACATTTCTATCCTAAGATGACATGATCCAGCTTTATGGGTTTTTTCTACAGTAGTTAGGGGAAATGGATGGATGCTTATAACCAGACAACTGGTCTCCTTTATTAAAAATGTATTGAATTTTGCATCAGATCAAGTTTGCTCATCATTATGAGTTCATCAGTAACAGATGCAGGATTAGACTCTAAACTCCCACATCTAGTCAGCCATCTGTGCTAATCAGAGCCTGGACATCAGAATAGAGAATTTCAGGCCAAATATGGTTGAGTTTAGAGGTTAGATCAAAGGTTGTCATGGCAACGACAAGTGCATTAGGATACAAAAGTTACAAAACCAGCTATAACTAATGCTTGTGTGTTCAATTTTGGCATAATAACAGATCCTGGCAGCCAGATTGAGATGATTTCATTACTATCATTACACGGTAATATATGTTCAGGCCTTGGCTACGGTTCATTTATTATCCCTGCATGGACAGATGTCACAATCGTAAATCAATACTTCACAATTCGCCTGTCACCATAAAGAGTTAGCATTGATCAGGTGTCACCAGCAACAAAATCCACAGATCTGCTTAGCTCTTCAATTCCTAAACTCCTCAAATCCAAAGCCAACATGTTGTCGATACACCAATTATGATGCTGAGTATATGGGAGACGTTTTTGAAAGCTTGTTCAAATTCCATCCAGTTTTCTACTTCCTAGTTGCTGACCCAATCAGTCCACTAGTTCTTCTAACCAACCTGTAGGTCAGGACCTTATTTGAATCACAATGACCTTTATTTGAAAACATATACATCAGTCTAAACCCCATGATACTACATTGCTGCATGAAATCAATTTGAAACAAATTCCCTCTGGTCTTCTTCTACAGAAAAGCACCCCAAGCTTCCTACCTCATGAGGCAGCAGCACAGAACAGCCATACAATGCCATACCTTTCTCTCATTACCAACACTATGGTCTACAAAGCAGAAAAATCACTGCTTTTTCAAATCAGCATGTAATGCAGCGAGGCTGATCCTCTCAACACAACACGCTTCAAATCGGGACACGCTACTCTAAAAATGGAGTGATGACTATGTTAGTTCAACACCTTTATATACAGGTAAACTCAATATCACACATGTATTCACACTTTCTAAAAAGCAGCCATGCTTTTGACATCTTGTAATATATTGCAGGTTTTTAAATGTGCATACCCAATTGTGGGACAGAAACTAGGGGAAAAAAACTGCAAGTGAAATACTTTGTTTGTTATAGCTGAAAAGCCAGCAAGTTCAAATTACATGTATATTAATCACCATATTAAACTGAAGAGAAAGTCAGTGAGGCAGAGTTAATTAAAATTATGTATCCACTCTCAAGAGGGATCTAATAATAATCATGGGGTGATGATGAATCCTACACAGTCCATCCTTGGAATGAAAATCAAAAACACTAATTTGAGAATTTATTACTGCCTCCAGAAACCATTTTTTTGTCACATGCTAGTGCATGTAGAACAGATTGGGGTCAAAACACAGGGTTTGGGGGAAAAAACACAGAGCCAGATAATCCAAAACCAAATGACAAGATACAAAGGCCAAGGTCAAGACCAGAGAAAGATAAAATACAAAAAACTAAGCCTAGGAGAAATATGGTTTAGAAAGTGGAGATGATGCAAGATTTTGCAATTTTAATGGGAAATACTGTACAATAAGGTTAATTACAGAATTGAAACAGGAAATAAGCTACAGGTCAAAGGAACCAATCAAGAATGTATTTGAGAAAGTAAATGTCAAGGATGTGAACAAACATTTGACTGAGGTTCTGACCAATCAGACTCCAGAACTGCTATGCTATGCTTTGTAGCCAGGGATAATGTGGCCGTTTTTTTTGTTTGTTTGTTTTTTGTTTTCAGATGTGCTGGATGGTTTAAACAAGTCACACTTGTTGAGGAGAACTTTGCCTACTTTGTCTCCTACCTGACATTGAGACAGGACAGATGGGAACATGTGATGTGTCAGTGGAGACAGAATCAGGCCAGATGTGACACATAGTATATTACTAAATATTACGACTGGATATAAGAACTGTTTTTTTCCCTTAAAGCCTATGGGAAATACTATACCATTAAATTCCATATCATAAGGTAAAAATATTTTCAATGATTCAGACTTGAGCTAATTTATATTGGTGATTTGTGTGGAAGAGCAGATGGAAGGTCAGAGGAGGAAGTTCAAGACAGATGTTTGTACATGTTGGAACAGATGGCTGGAGTTGTTTAGGATTTTACATGGAGGAGGTTATGCGATGCTGTGCAAGTTCAGCGGAGATGAAGGACCATGGAGGCTTGATGTAGTGCATTCTGGATGTGCAGCTCGATGTAGTTGTGAAATATGCTAAGAGCACTCATCTTTCCGTGTTAAGTATTGATGTGGGGAAAGTTCAGAAATGAGATACACAGCTGATTAACTCTCATACGTTTCATTAGCAGCTCATAAAATACCACTTGATCCAGCACATCCTAGTGTACAGGCACGTGCACACAAAAATAAACAATCTTAAAGCCAAAAGTTAATAATATACCAGTGAAGAAAAATATGTTGAAATCTAAGATCACTAAGAATCACAGACTAAGAAGTGAGACACACCACTGTTTACAGAAACTCCTCCCCCTTGTTCCAAAATCATGTGCAATTTCTAAATAGTCTCTGAGCCCAGAAAACTGTAGTAGATTCTGATGTTCAATCCTTACTATGCACACTAAAACATGCTCTGATATTTTATTTCTCTTTATACCTCAACAAGATTATTGTAAAGGGGATGCTGACGATGGTGTCGGTTCGCCTGGATTCTCTGCCTTCTAATGGCTCTTTAGAGCTGAACATGCACCCTTTCCCAAAACTCTTGTCTGCGTTGCGACCACTCCTCAACCGCCGGGACGTCTGACGGTTCCCCTGACCAAGGAAACAGTGGAGGTTGGTATCCGAGGACACACTGAAAGGGGATGATGCCTGTGGATGAGTGGGTGAGCGAATTCTGGGCATATTCAGCCCAAGGAAGGAACACACTCCAGCGATGCTGCTCATGGCTACAGCATGCACGAAGGAATCTACCAATCTCCTGGTTAAGATGTTCTACCTGGCCATTGGATTGAGAGTTTGGATGGTGGACAGGACGGTGGTGGGGGTTCTTGGATGTGGGCCTGTTGTTGTCTGGACAGAGCATCAGCTTTGCTATTCTTAGAACCTGGATGGTAAGTTACTGAAAACTGAAAACATGAGAAAAACAGAGCCCAACAGGCTTGGCGAGGGTTGAGACGTTTAGCCTCTTGGAGGTATTCCAGTTTTGGATGGTCTGTGAGTACCAGGAAGGGATGGCAGCCCCTTTTTTGGGCTTTCCCCATAGCATGGAAGTTAGTGGGCTGGTAATGGTACTGTAATTGCGTATGAAACGTCTGTAGAAGTTGGCGAACCCCAAAAAGCAGGGCAAGTCTTTGACAGTGTTGGGTTTGGGTCATTTCAAGACAGCTAGAACCTTGCCCTGATCCATTTCCACCCCGTGGTTGGAGATAACATTTCTGTTTTGACATGTAATGATGTTGGAGGAGGTGGGAGAGCACTGTACAGACATGACTTATGTGTTCTTTGTAGGATGAGAAATATATAAGAATATCTTTGATGTAAGTGATCACATATTTGTCCATTAAATCCTTAAGGAAGTACTCACAGTGGCCTTGAGTGGTGTGAAATTCTGTCTTCCACTCGTCCCCCTCCTTAATCCTGATTGAATTATACACACTTCCAGTTTAGTAAAGACTTGAGCTCCCCTTAGTTGTTCTAAGGCAGCAGGGACCAAAGGAAGGGGATAGGGATAATGTATTGTGAGGGCATTGAGGCCCTATAGTCAATGAAAGGGCAGAATCCTATCTTTTTTTTTAAACAAAAAAGAACCCTGCTGTAGGGGAGGTAAAGGGCCTCCTGAATAAAGAGAAAGAGGTAATTGTGGTAGAGAAAGTGGGTAATTGCGGTTCTTGGACAGCATGGCATTAGGTAACAGATCAATCGCACAATCCCATGGGCAATGGGGAGGAAGACGAGTAGCGTTTTCTTTGCTAAATACTTTCCTGAGGTTCCGGTACTCCCCTAGGATGTTAGGGAGCATGTTATTTTCAGGACTTTCAGGATGTACCAAAGTGGTACGACAAGGGTACGATGCTATGGAAACATGACTCCAAACAGTAAATTGACCAGCATAGCAATTCACCCTCCTTCCATGATATTTAGGGATTGTGGTGCTGTAATCATGGGAAGCCCAGAATGATAGGGTTAGAGGGGAAAGAGAAGACATAAAAGGAGAAGGATTCCTGATGAAAAAGTCTGATCTGAAGGGTGAGCTGTTGAGCCTGGAGGGAAGCTGTAGTTTTTCCACGAGGGAGATGTCAATTAGGTTTACAGCAGCTACTTTTATAGAGTCTACTAACGCTGAGACAGAAAAAAAAACCCATGAGTGTAATGTATCAGGGCTGGAAGGGATAAACTAGATATGAAGCAACTTCCCCCTACCTTGGATGTGGAAGGCTTTTCAGGGCACGTGTACAGTTGTTGTCCGGGCTCGCCGCAGTAGAAACAGAGACTATGATGTTCCTGTTCTGACACGCAGGTTCGCCCGAGCTGCATGGGTTCAGGCCCCTCTGCTCTGGGGCTCAGGTATTCCAAACGGTGGGGAACATTGGAGCATGGGCGAGAACGTAGGAAGTGCTGTCACTGAGATTATCCATGGCTGTGATGATATATGTGGATAGCGGGGTGTCGAGTTCGCGGCAGGCTATCTCAGTTTGTAATGCTGGGCCCTCCCTAAATACTGCGATCAGTGCAGGGTCATTCCAGCCACTCTGAGAGGCTAAGGTGCAAAATTTCACTGCATAATAGGTGTAAAGATAGAATCTGTACCTTGGTGAAGTTCTAGCAGTTGTACCGTGATGTCCTTCCCTCCAGCTGGATACTCAAACACTTCACAAATAAGGCCCGGACAATGGTCCCACACCGCTGATGCCAAATCCAGTGCTCTGCCCGTGAGCAGTGATAACAAGAAGGCGCACTTAGTATGTTCCTCCCTCTAGACCTTGGGCTGCTGGCTGAAGAAGTTATCACACTGCCAGAGAAAACTGCAACAATGTGCCAATCAGCTGTGCCATCAAACTTCTCCAGGAATGCCATGTGAAGTAATTCACAGCGTGGGTGGCATGATAGTGGGGGGAGGTGCAGCTTTGGGGAGGCTGGGGAGGCTGCGGAAGTTGTTGGCTGGCGGCTTGCAGTTCCGCGAGTTCGTCTTGATATGCGCGAATAATAGCCCCTTGGCACACTATCACAGCCTATAGGCTTGCTGGATCCATCGGTGGCAAAGTATTGTGTAAGGACGTGCCTGAGACAGACGCGTTAGGATCCAGAAGCACTTTATTAACAATCAGCAAGCAAAGACGAAGTCACGAAATGTAGTGAAAGGGTCAAAACCAGAAGAAACAAAACACTGTAGTGAACAAATCCAATAAACACAAAGTTCGTAAACATAGTAAAGGCAAGCAAAGGGTTATACACAGTAATCCACAATGGTAAATGCAATGCAAGACTTGTATGTTCTCAGAGAAATGATACTTCACGTGGAAGGCCGTATGAACGCTGCTAATATAGCGGAAACTCCCGGAAGTGTTCTTCGTGGGTGTGCTCAAAACTCGGGAGAGGGCTCCCTCTGGTGTCCGGACACCAGCTGAGATGTTACAATTATAACTACTGAGATTCATATATTTAAGAATTTATTCCAGTGAAATTCTTCTAATTATTATTATTATTATTATTATTATTATTATTATCATCATCATCATCATCATCATAGCATAGCATATCAACACATGGTTTTTATAAATCAAATTTGCAAAAATACAACAGTGTATTGTCAGCTAGCTATAGATTTATCTTCATGAAAATGTGTGAAATATGGCAAAACCAAACCACCCCACATAGCGAGAGCAACTGCCTCTCCCCTTCCAGGATTCTGCTTGTATGCCTGATGTGTTAAAACACAAAGAAGGATGCACAGCCAGGATCTTGAAATTAAGTGTGAAGAGCCAATTTTGCATTTCTTTCTTTCTTTCTCTCTCTCTCTCTCTCTCTCTCTCTCTCTCTCTCTGTGGAGTTGAGAGTGTCAGTAGACAGACAGTCAGTCAGCTGGGATTGAGATACAGGAGAGTGTTTGTGTTACAGCACAGCTCATTCTGCAGGAGGTCAGGAACAAGACACTCTCAGAGCTTTGCAGGGACATCATCCTGCCTGTCAAACACACACACACACACACACACACACACACACAGTAGGAACGACAGAACATGAGGGCAAACACCAGAACATTGGGAAAATGTAGAAGAGAAAAACAGGGTTGAAAGAAAGGGATGGAAGGGCTCAATACAGACACATGGAGGTCAAGTGAAATTTGTACATCAGTTTCGGGTTGCCCCTGTGAAGCAGAATGAACACACACACACACACAATCACACACACACTCTCTCTCTCTCTCTCTTTCTCTCTCTCTGTCTCTGTCTCTATCTTCCACTGTTACTAGTGAAGATCAAAAATCTTGGCTGGACTGATTAATAGAATTTGTGGAAAGGTTTTTAAAAAACACTACTGCTATAAACATTTTATGGTGTAACTGATTACTGCCCCCCCCATACATAGCTGATATTTTTTAGCTTAAACTTGTTAACCTGGTGGATGTTAAATAGATGTATTTAAAACACAAACCTTTTTTAACATAAATATTTTTTTAATATTAAAAAATGACAAAGTTATTTGTTTATTTATGTATTTATTTATTTATTTATTTATTTATTTATTTTTTATAAACAAAAGTATCCATTAGCTATTAGTTAATGTCCAGGTCAATAACCATTAAAAAACAAACAAAAAAAAAACAATAATAATAAAACAAAAATAAAAAATATATATGCACTGATCAGCCATAGCATTCTGAGCGCTGACAGAGGAAGTGAATAACAATGATTATTTCCTCATCATGGCACCTGTTAGTGGGTGGGATATATTAGGCAGCAAGTGAACATTTAGTCCTCAAAGTTGATGTGTTAGAAGCAGGAAAAATGGACAAGCGTAAGGATTTGAGCGAGTTTGACAAGGGCCAAATTGTGATGGCTAGACGACTGGATCAGAGCATCTCCAAAACTGCAGCTCTTGTGGGGTGTTCCCGGTCTGCAGTGGTCAGTACCTACAGATGCGCTACTGTTGCTCAAATTGCTAAAAAGTTGAATGCTGGTTTTGATAGAAAGGTGTCAGAATATACAGTGCATCACAGTTTGTTGCGTATGGTGCTGCATAGCCACAGACCAGTCAGGGTGCCCATGCTGACCCCTGTGCACCACAGAGCAATGGAAGAAGGTGCCCTGGTCTGATGAATCAGAGACAGAGGCAGTGCCATGCTTTGGGAAATGTTCTGCTGGGAAACCTTGAAGGAAAGTCTCCAAATTGAATTGAGCATCTGTGGGATGTGCTGGACAAACAAGTCCGATCCATGGAGGCCTCACCTCACAATTTAGAGGACTTAAAGGATCTGCTGCTAACATCTTGGTGCCAGATACCACAGCATACCTTCAGGGATCTCATAGAGTCCATGCCTGACTGGTCAGGGCTGTTCTGGCAGCAAAATATTAGGCAGGTGGTTATAATGTTATGGCTGATTGATATATATATATATATATATATACAGCTACTGTACCAGCTGGGTGCAGACTAACACGTGCTTCCTCTGTGACACGTGAATCTTCCAACTGCTCCAATTTCACCATCCTGGGATGATTCAATCGCTCCATTCCTGACCAATAAATATTTGAATCTTTAACTTATTGTGTGTAATATTAATTTAATAATGATTTTTGGCTCTTTTTTCCAAGGGCACCAATAATTCTTGAGCTGACGTTCCTGCAGAAAGTACGCAGGTCATATCAATGAAATGTCTTTGTATTCCTGCTACAGAGATAACGGCTGATACATTACCGTATTCTCGGCGGAAAACAAACAGAGAGAGAAAATCTTTCTCAGTCCACCGTGAATCTCTGAGGTCTAATTAAACATGATAATGAGTGCAGCTCCAAAATGCTTTGTTCTAGTTCCATAATTACCATTTATTTATTTATTTATTTATTTATTTATTTATTTATTTAGCTTTGCTCTTGTTAGTTTCCTGCAAATGTGCTTTAGAAGTCAGGATGTGTACTGTAAATAATACAGACTTGAATAGATTGATAGTAAAGAGTGTACCCATAGACAAACTGGGTATAACGTTACGCATCATTACACCGCATCATTACATACCCATGTGGAAAGATCCTTCATTGAACACAGCGCACAGCAGGATAGAACCATGTCTGAGGTGAGATTTGATATGAAATGATTAATTAATGTGAGCAGAGAAAAGGAATAGAAGTGTCTCTTTTGTGGCTTTATCTGGCAGTAGAATAATTTCTTAAACCTTCTCATTGCTTTGTAGCTTGTAGCTAATTATTGTTATACAAAGTCTTTTTTTTTTTTTTAAATTTTTTTTAATTTTTCAATTTTCAATTTTCAGACAAAAAACAATTATAGTTAAAGTTAAACTAGACATCAGGATAACCAATAGGGTAGGACAGGATAGGTTAAGGCTCTGGGGATAGGCTTTGGGTTGTTGATTGGAGGATCAGGGTTCAAGCCACTGCAGTGCCAAGCTGCCCTTGAGCAAGGCCCTTAACCATGACCCTGCGCTCTGACCCCAACCTATCTGGATATAGTATTTAGTTCCAAATAGTTGCTCTGGATAAGGGTGTCTGCCAAATGTCATAAATGTAGAAATGTTTGTAGTCATGACAAACTAATCAGGATGGTGTGATGAAGTGGAGTTACTAAACGAATATATCCAGAAAAAAACTACACTCATGCTCTCATTCATTTTTTATCCATTTACAGCTACATTTAATTATTGAGTTTTTACTATATAAGTCTCTGCTCTACAAGTCACAATGAATAAGCCATTACCATAGAAACGATAATATTTTAACAAGCTCATTCCTGTAATAAAGAAAATTCACAGTAAACTTCATATCATATCTGTATGTGTGTCAGTGTCTTCCCAGGTTTACTCCTTCACCAGTTCTTTATCTGTTCTCTGTAGCTTGATAGTGATGGATTGCTCTACGGTGGAGTTGCTTAACAGAGCTAGAGGCTTTCAGGGACGAGGAGTTTCTTCACAGAGAAACTAATGGTGGACATCTATAACACAATTCTGTCCCGCCAAAGCCAATCTCCTTAACAAATGAACATTATGTTAATGGGATCTGCAGGATAATTTGATCGTCCAGTGAAGAGTGAGAGAGAGAGAGAGAGAGAGAGAGAGAGCATACATACTCCTTAGGGGGAGTTCACCTCACAGGACGTGAATGATGGAAAAATTTCTTAAATATGGTGTTGATTATAAAGTTAACCTCACTGTAAAACAAAACAAACAACAAGAAAGCAGGTAGCAACATTTGTTTTAAACAGCAGGTTTAATAATGACGTTAGAATATAAATCAGAGATGCTAATGAGTGAGAAAGATTTCATCGGATTAAAGAAACGCTATAATTATTAACCCTACTGCTCATGCTAATGTGCGCATGTGGGACAAGCATTCCTTATGGCAGCAAATCCAGCTGCAGATACAGCTGTGTGAGGATAGGGCCTACTTCTCCTCCTCGAGACAGATGGTTGGCAGAGAATTTTGCATCAGCAGAAAGTCGCTTGTGTTTCCCTTAACGTCTGTTCTGGCATTTGTTTGGTAGTTTGAGAACATGCCCAGCAAAATGAATTGGAGCTCTGAGAGAAAAACAGTTTTAATGTAAAGATATGTTCGTTGAAAAATTCATCTTTTGAATGTTTTAAGCAGAAAATGAAGCTAGACGAATAGATTATTTGGCTAAAAAAATTTGCTTGTAAAATGTAAAGGCTGTGTACATGTTAGAAATTGGACAAGCTAAGTTAACTTAGATAAGTTAACTAAGATACCTAGCAGGTATGAAGTTGGACAAAATCAGACACATATTTATTAGTTAGAGGAAGAAAAGGAACCAAACAGGATGGCTGCCATAATCAAGCGCATTGTCTATAGTTTAAAAAATGCTTTGATCGAACCCCTGCTTTTAACAGGAATGTAAACTATTGTAACATACACATTACAGCAGAGTGAGTTACTCTCTTCCAATATCCCAACTTTGGAGGTTTGGAGCTGAGCACAGGGTCAGCCAGGATATGCCCCTGGAGCAGAGACAGTTAATTCTGCAAATTTAGTCATTAAACTCCTTACAGATAGTTTATTCTGAACTTCAAACTGTAATTTCTAAGTGTAAGTAGTTAATATATAAATTCTTGGCTAAAGAAAGTTTTTATTTTCTTTAGCAAAAGATTGCTCAGAAACCTAGTAATAAATCAAGGCTTGTTGTGAGACACTGAGGCACTGTGCATCGCCGTCTGCCCACAAATCAACGTCATGTACTGAATCTAAATAGGCCTGCTGCTATGTACACAACAGCGAAGCCAACACACACTAGAGGCGGCCAACATGAATCGACCGACTCTGCACACACACAGTCTTAGAGAGTAGAACTGTGTGTTCAAACGAGTGCCAAACACAAACAGAACAATTTACTGGCATTTGTGTTGCAGCAAAACAACAACAAGACCTCATTGGATGTAAAACAAAAGTTACTTTAACTCTGGTTTCTGATTAGTTGGATTTGATGAATAGTCTGTAACAGCAGCTCTGACATTAACACAGCTGCAAAACACAGGTTGTTTTTATTAATTGTCCTAATAGATGATCGTTTCTATAGCAACAGTTCATTTGTACCCTTTCTACATGTCTGTTGTTCTGGAAATATAACAGGATCTGATTGAAGGCTTATTAAGTTCTCTTTCAAAGCACTAATTTCGAAAAAAGTTAGCAATATTCAACATACTCAGCAATATGTTAACTAACTTAAAAAAAAAAACTTTACCCCCAAAGTTAAACACAACTGTTAAATTCTTTATATAACACTCCCTAAAGCTTAATCTCTGACTTGGAAATAATGCTCTTAACAGCAGGAAGTTGAAACGTTTGAGATTCCCATGTCTACTTTACTGATGAGTAGCTAATGGATGATGTGTTGCCTTTGGGAATTAGCATATAAATAAGTACCGCACTTATCAGGATTGCTTAAGACTTTGGCATTCATTCTGCAGTCATGGAACCATTTCAAGAATTCCATTTGGGGAGAATTCTGTCATGTTCTGCAAGTCTTTTGTTAGGTTTTTATAAACTCATCTTATGCCCTGTATCACATTGTTGATGTCTAATCAAGCTGTAGTTTAATTCGGATTGAGAGTTTTTACAGTGAGGCATAGCAAGATCAGATCTCAAGCATTGTAAACTTTTTTATACAGATGCCACAAAAACAGAATTATTAGTGAAAACTTACTTTACTGCTTTCAAATAGTAAAAAAAAAAGACATACTCATGTAAACACCTTGTCATGTAACACAAGAACACCCTCCTTTACTGTTAAGATGGCAATTATATGCAAATTAGTTTCAGTGTCTGGAATGGAGTGAATCACAGAATTCTTAGAATGCACTAAATAAATGTGTGTTAAAAAGTTTATAACTGACTTATTAATTGACAAATAAGATAACCTGACTTAAGGCTAGAGTAATGGTCCCCCTGTAAAAGTAGGAAGAGTTTATGATAGCTGAGATGCTGCAGTGGCTGAGCTGCATTATTGGACATGTTAGCATTATGAATTACTAGCACCTTCATACATGCAGTGATTTTTCACTGTAGTAGGAGTGTTTTTCTTCTGCATTCTCTGCATTTTTCAGCTTTGCTTTTTACTCATTGCAGTTTTGTGGGTGTGGCTAAAACTGAATCAGTCATGCTGCTTTGTTATTTACATCTGAAACTCATAATCTTGTAAAAACACAGGCTGAGCATGGAGCCATTTTAGAATGTTACCATGAACTACATCATAGGACCTATGCCAAGTCATCAGTGGATACTGTTACATGCCTTTGAGGCCTCTGCAACACCGATGCGTATTTTTGCTTGCACAGAAGATGTGATCAAATTGGTCAGATACATATTCTACCTGCTATTTCATTATGTGTTCATTTACAGCAGGCACCGCCCTCTCAGTCTACTCAAGATCCCATTATGTAATAAATAACACAGCCTCAATTATTCTTTAATTGGTTCTACAGTGTTCTGTAAATGGATTTTAAATTGGTACAGGACTGCTTGTCAAACAGGACAGCAGAGACCTAATAAAGGTAAACACCAAATACAATAACAAACATGCTAGGAGACAGATAAATAGTACTGCAATGTAAGTACCATAAATGTCACATGTTAGTCACCTTATTAGGTCCAGAGTGACTGATGCAAAGATCCAGAATAAAGAGGTTTGCCTAATCTGATAAACTCTGTGTGTGGTTAATTATTCGATATGTTGTAGGCGCCTTACAAAGAAAGACCCACAATTTCCCTTTCTCAGCATGTGCTCTGGCTCTCAGTGCAAATATTCCACGCTTGGCTTCAAGTTCCTATTTTGTTTACTTCCTCATGTGGGTTGTGTTTTCATTTGTGTCGTGTCTCCGCTTCTGTTTTGCCTCATGATTGGTATTCAGTTAATTGAATATTAATAGGAATATATTAATAGGAATTGATATTTATCCCTAATGAGTAAGCTGAAGGTGATGGTACAACCCAAGAAAGGGAGCCCATCCTTTATCATTGTGACACCAGATTATAAATAATTTTCCTTTGACATCTGTGTGCTATATGGACAAAAAGTACAACTGCTATGTTCCTTGATAGATCTTCACAACAGTGAAACCTTGGCATAGGAATTCCCCTACTTTACGTATTTTCGCCTTAAGAAAATTACATGATTTTTCCTGCATTTTTCTTTTTTTTGGTTAACAGATTGGCGTGGGTGGTCTGTTCTATTTTTCGCCCAAGCTTGGTGGCATGACTTCCTGTGAGGACCCTTGACATGGAATGCTTGGCTTGGGTCAATTCTTTGTAAGCAGCCATACAGTTTACATATGCTTTGTATTGGTAATATTGGCAATATTTTTGGGTGGCTGGAATGGATTATCTGCATTTACATTACATCTTATGGGTAAAGTCGTTTCGCGATACAAATTTTCGCTTTAAGAACTCAAAACAAATTACATTTGAATGCTACGGTTCCACTGTATTTGCAGTTCGCTATTTGATTAGTTGGTCTATTGTGTCTTTGCAAAGTCTGAGTTTACACCCTCACGTCCCCTCTATGATGAGTTCATCAAAATACATAAGTCTTCTGTCATAAGTTTTATAACAATAAGCCCATTTTGACTTCTCTCTTAAAAATTCAAAGCACAGACTTCATTCACACTATCAGCGAATGAAACATTTCCCTTCAGTGACCACGGCAGTGCCAACGTCCTCATTCACTCACAGCCACCTCCAGCCACTGCCGATAACTCAAACTAATCAATGTGTGTGTATTCTGGAGGTAGTGCAGTGCTCTTGGTTAAAAAAAAAAAAATCCAATTTGGTTTTGATAATGAAGCTGAGAAAACAGAACAGAAGTTTGAACTCAGAAGCTCATCTACTCTTCACTTAGCCATATCACAGAACGTGGTTAATATGCGTAAAAAGTCAAAAGGCTCTGAATAACACAATAACGTTGCTCTTTATATTCAAATGAAGCTGGAAACAGAGTTAGAGTACAAGCATGAATACATTCAGCAAGGTTCTATGCTATTTATGTTGTAGTTCTGAAGAATAACTGCATACATGGATCTCTGGAAATCTGACTTTTTTGAGGATTTATTTTGTTTATATTAAACATTCCTGAAAAATCACCCAAATAAATTGAAAGAGCAGCTTTGTGCCAGATCCATGTCCTATTTTCTAACAAGAGTGATGGAAATCCAGGGTAGTCCAAGTCAATGTCAAGGCCTGAAGCTGCTTCATTCAACACCAACCTCAAAGAGATACTCTAATTATCTGGAGTGAGAAGTGAGACCCATACAGAGGTCATTGGCTTTCCTGAAGAGTAATTAGCAACTTCAAGGGAAAAAATTCACCTTTCATGGCTTGCAAATTAAAGAATTAAAGGCTTGCTTTAAAATGGACATATGATCTTTAAAAGCATCCCCAGATTTATTTTGTAATGAAATCCTGTTTTTATATTAAACCTGTTAGCCTATTTTCCCTTTGCTTTCACTGCCATGTCACACAGTGTCTTGTAGATCGCTAATTAGCCAAGCCAAGTCTCTGCTTTACCTTAGCAAAACTGCATTGTGTAGCTAAGGTCCAGCATTCGATTCAACACAGGAATAACACAGGAATAACAACAAATCATCCTTTTTCCCCTCGAAGATAATAAGACAAAAACAGATACCCCACACATTTGGTTGCCAAGAAATTGCAAACTCCTCTGTCCTCAAGCTGTTACAGCTTTATCTCTGGCCCTTACAAAGTGTTGACACTGGAGACTCCTTTCAAACATGATACTGTACATAAACATCTCCTTATAGAAGAATTATCAACAGAAATCATATACATTCATGTACTAATCAGGTACCTGACTCAAAATGCATCATAGACACTGTTATGAATGCATCATAAACAACAGTGTCTATGATGCATTCCAATTTTGATTCAGGTACCTGATTAGATATTTCTATAGTATGTGAAAGTATAGGATTGCTGTCGATTAGTTTATATGTAAAGCATAGACAATACAAATAATGAAAAGAGAAGATTCAGAAACACCATAATTTCCAGTTCAAGCACCCTGCTGACTTCCACATCCTGATTTTCCACTCCAAGCCAAACAAGCTTGTAATTAATCCCATTAGCTGAAGACTGTGTGCTGCTTAAATCAAACATGATGAAGTGGTAGAAATCTGAATGCTTGAGTGTACAGGTGGAGCTTACTCAGTCTCCTCAGTGTTGTTTATGCTTTTGAAGGTTTGCTTTTGAGGTAAAGATCACTTTGTACACTTACTAGTGGAGAGAGAGAGAGAGAGAGAGAGATGTATACAATCCAAGCTTGGAATCTTTTGTGAACGTTTTTCTTGATACTTGTTGATATTGATATTGATTCTGAGTAACCTAACCCAATAAACCCATCAGTATTGATGAATTACCTCCCATTAAATATTTTTGGTTGAGCTCCAAAAGGGCATTTTTTAATCCAAAGGGTATGACTTAACATTCGTAACTATTCCATTTAGCATTTCAAGGTCTCTTTTTTCCCTTTCTCTTTTCATCATGACATGACCTTCTTTAAACAAAATAGTTCTCTGCTCTCCAGCTCCTCCAAGCTAATATAGCTGCTTTCATGGCATGGCTTTCATAGCAGATATCACATTAGGACTCTATGATGCCTGTGGGTTATTGTCGAATTATCACAAAAAAACAAACCATATGCATGTAGGTTAAGCTAATTGGAGCTAATAATCCTAGACCATCAGGAAAACAACTAGTGAAGACCAGGAAAACCATGAAAACCTCTGTTGTCATAAAGATGAAAATGTAAAGTTACCACTTCATTTCCAAATGTTACAAAGCAGTGAGGAAACTCCTTTCATAAATATTAAATAAACATCTTCTGACATAACAATTAAAAGCATTTTTCAATAAATGTTTATGGGGCATCTGCTATACAGGTCATTCTCTATATTGTTATTGAAATGCTAACAGAATTCATATTAGAATGAGCTGCAATGCTATTACAGCACTTGTCTACTTGTTTAATTAGAAGAAATATTTTGCACTCTTTCTTGAGTGTCAGTGGTTTATTCTGCTAATTACACACTCTCTTAAACACATCAGCATCAACATTTCCTATTAAAATACATCTAGCTTCTTGTCTCTATCCCCTTTGCTAAGCTATATCTTCTACATTTAGTCCCCCCTAGTTAACATTTTTCAAGTCAAAGATAAATTTCATCTATCTCCTGCTTCTACTTTTTGATTTGGGTTGTTAGGATCAATTTGCTCACCATGAGTTCAGCCCGGCTTCATTAGAAATGCCTGAATAAATACACATCCCATTGATTTTTGGCTTCAATTAGCTTCTTCTACCTGTGCATGGTTTAATTATTGTGAAAATGTGAACACCACAGGTGTTGTGTAGCGTTTTAATTTGGGAGTGTGAAATTAAAGGATGAACTTTTGGTTCATCAAAAGAATTGGTGCTGGTTTGTCCTGAGGCTTTATATGTGTTATAATAAAAATTTGGATCTTTTATGCTTACTTTTCCACTTTGGGTAATAATGCGATCTATTGAAGTGGTTACTGAGTGCCTAAATGTACGTGTTATTGTTTTATTATTAATAATATTCCTAAATAAATAAATAAATAAATAAATAAATAAATAAATAAAAGAGATAGGTATGTGTTAAGTATTGAGGATTATTTAAATTGTTTAAATGCCTTCACATGCAGACAGAATTGAACTTGCTTTGGAAGTTAGTTGGGTTGATAAGAAATGTCTCTAGGCCTGGGCAGGATTGTTCAAACTTTCTGCCGAATAGGGTAGGTTTGCTCAAGAATGTCTTCAAATGCAGGATTGGTGAAATGTTGGATTAGTCAAATGGTCAAAAATTACAATTTTTTAACTGTTGTTTTTTAAAGTGTAATAAGCATAATTTGTGAAAAATAATCAGGTACTTTGTGAGGGTCAAATGTCATTTTTCTAAAAGGAACAGCACTATACCCCATGGCCCGCATCAGGCCTTGACTTTGTATGAGGCCCTTTTCATTGTGGCAGATTCTTCTCATTATTAAACATTTTATTCAAGCACATTGTTGCATTTACATGGATGCACAAACACAAGCAGCCGTGGTCTGACAATAGATTGGCAGTAATAGTGCAACTGCTCGACCATGAGCTGAGCTAGCTGAACTGACACGCCAATTTAGTCATCTTATTCTATGTAGCAATTGAGGGAAAAAAAGGATTTGAAGGAGGACATGCAACAAGCAGCCATAAAAGTGAACAGATGAAAGTGAAAGCCAGTTTTGGAAAACGTTGCTAATGGAATGACATTGAAATAGAGTTGAACATTTCGGTTATCACCATCAATTGCTGCTGTCTGACTTTGACTTGACTTTGACACACATAAAAGAGTGTCTGAACTTTGCTTTAAAGCCTGGATAAGTCATATTTTATCTCTCTGAGTATTTCTCACATCACACTCCACAGCACATCTCTGTAACTCAGCTAGATGATATTATCTCAGACCCAGAATGGATCGTTTTTCTTTTATTGAAGGACAGTCATGGCATGGGTTGGGAGGTGCCAGTATTTTTTGAATGTTAACTACTGTCTTGTGACACTGAAAGGTTGAAGCTCGCAGGGAATGGTTTGTGCCGGAACCAGTACAATAGATTAATAACAACTTTATCCAATTTGCTTAAAATTTGAGACAAAGTACATTAGAAAATATCACAAGACAAAAATAATATCAGTTTGATATGCCAGAGGTAGTCTGTATTGATTCAACTTTCTATGATTAAGAGTCTCCAGGAGAGGACAGCAATAGTCAATCCTGTCCCTGAAATAAGGCAGATTTGATCAAATCTTCAGAAGGAGGGATTTGTCAAAATTGTCTCCAGGCTCAGGCAGGATTGGCAGATGGTATTGGTGAAACTTTCAGGGAAAGTGCAAAGAGAGGTTTGTTAAAATTGTCTGGAAAAGGGGATAGGATCATTCAAATTTGATACAGGAGCAGATGGTATAAGTCAAACTTTGAGAATTGGTGGATTTGGTCAAGAGTGTCTCCAAGACAAGGCTGGATTTGGATTTTAAGCTTTCTTTGAGACCCGGGGGATTTGTCACAATTTCTGTGGGACAGTTGGGAATGGTCAAACAGTATTGGTCCAACTTTCTATAAGAGTTCAGGGAATGGGTCAAGAGTGTTTCAATGCCAGGGCTGGATTGGACAAAACTCAAGAGTGTCTTCAGGACAAGGTTTAATTTGATTAAACCTTCTTTTAAAGCAGGGTGGATTTGGTGGAATTGATCAATCACCCAGCCATGGTGGAATTGGTCAATCTCCAGTATCAGGGTCAAACTTTTGTCCTGAGTTGGATTTGATTAAGTCTTCTTTAAAAGCAGGGTCAAACTTTCTGTGGAAGCTGAGACTGGTCAAGAGTAGCTCTGGAAGCAAAAGTGGTTGTGAATGGTTGAACCTCCTGAAGAAATGGTTGGAATTGGTCAACCCTGGTTTCTCTGGGCCCAGGTACGATTGGTAACATTTTCTCCAGGAGCAGATGTATTGTTCAAGAGTGTCTTCTGCAGTAGATGGGATTGGGAAACTATTCTGCTGGAGCAAACAGGATTTGTTAGACTGATGGGATTGGTCAAACCCTGTACACACCACAAGCACCACCATAACTAATATTTGTCCTCAAATCTAATCAAGCAGAAAGACACAACATGAGCAGTTTGGCCAAACAGATGCCATGCATGGAATACTAATTATTTATTAGCATAAACAAGGCTGGATAATGAACACTGCAGGTTACAGCATCTGGAGAACTTTGGCTCAGAGAGTCCCAAAGGAATGGCACTAATGGTTCTCTGCAGTTTTCAGAAAATTCATGACTGGATAATAAGCAACCTGGTGTCAATAATATAACACAGCACCTGGCAAGCCTGGAAAGTGGAAGTGTTTATTAACACTTTACGTGAACCCTGTGTCATAAGATTGGGATAACTATATCATAAACATGCCTTGGAAGATGTCATATCCTGCCATGAGTTAACAACAATAACAATTTAAGTCCAGTGATATAAGATGGCTGTTAACCATTAAGGATAATTGTGCCATCATGCCATCTACAAAAACCGACTAAAGTTTGTTGAAAGTTTTTGCTTTGGCATGGAAAAATTACTAACCTATTTGATAACAGGTAAAAGGTACTTTTTTATGATAACTCCTTTTTTATGCTACACAGACCTGGCAATTGTCAGTGACTAGGGCTGTGGTAGCTTAGTGTTTAAGGTGTTGGACTACTGATCAGAAGGTTTTTGGTCCACTAAGCTGCCACTGTTGGGCCCCTGAGAGAGGCCCTTAACCCTTAATTGCTCAGTTGTATAAAATGAGATAAATTGTAAGTTGCTCTGGATAAGGGCATCTGCCAAATGCCAGCAATGTAAATAAGTTACATTTTTTATAAGATTTTAGACAATCTAGCAAAATGTGTGTCATTATTTATTATGTATAAAACATGCTAAATAAACTAAACATGTAGCACTACTGATACAGGAGATCAACAGTTATGACATCCTACATGACATGTTGTGTCAGTCTTGTGTTGTGTTTGCACAATCCTTTTATTAGAGTCAATGTAAACATAGAAAGTGTAGGGTCGCATAATATCGCCAGACGTTCCCACAGATGGATTTTGACTAAGACGAAGTGGAAAAAAAACAGTTCAAGGAGAGGACAAGGAAGTTTTTTTTTGCCAAAACTTTCCAAACTGTCCAGCTAACAGTGTGCCTTTCAAATAACAGTTCTCAGCATCGGTGCCATATGTTAGAGAGGGCAGTAAGAAAACTAAAGAGTTTGCAGCGTATGAGGGAATTGTGGATGGACAAACAAACATTAGCCACTGCCAGGAGTGCAGTATATGGGTTTTTATGCAAATACCAATGTGTGGCAAATATCAGTGTTCTCTTCAGGGAGCATGTCTGTAGGAAAGCCAAGATGGAAAGGTGACATTTATTGGAAAATAAATACAAGAAATGTGGAGACCGGGACTGGGGACAGACAAAAATTTCATTGTGTATATGTATAAAAATACATACTGGCTTTTTCAGTCTCTGAGGCTCTCGTGAATAAATATTAAAGTTTCAAACAGGATTTCACATCAAAATTTTATGAATTTTTCACACCAGGCATTTTTCCTTCTACTTCCAGCACACAATTTATGTGTAATTCAAAGGAAAGTGCCACAAGGCAGGTGGACTGCACTGGTGTGATTTTTATCACATCAAGTTTAAAAGGGGAAAAAAAAATTAGAAGCATGTGAATCAAACATGCAGGACAAAGTGGTGGTGGAAAAACATTTTTACATTACATTACATTACATTTTTACAAAAACATTTTTAGTGACTGAATGTTACATCACCAGGGAAATAAATAAATAAATAAATAAATAAATCAATCAATCATGTGCCATGACTTATTAGTCTATATTTTATATAGGGAAAAAACAACCACTCTTTTTAATTTTCTGTTTTCTAAGCCAAAGCTCATGCATGCTACCTCTTGGTCTAAGGATAATTCTTAAAATTCATTGATGCAATCATCTTCAATAAGTTTTTCCGTCCTGATTTTTCCTAGAGTTTATCCTGGGAACATTGGGGCTCATTTATCAAGCTGAAAACGAACAGATTTATGCATAAATAGATCATATTCTACCCCTTCACTATCCTTAGTGTGTAAATATCTGCATAAGAAAACTAAAAAATGTAAAACTCAACTTAATCTGACTGAAAATCTGCCTTTCTGAAACTTTTGTAACTTTGGTGGAAGATTATTGGTTACTTAGCTTGCACTAGCTACTAGCTAGGTGGTAGTGTTGTTACTATTTTCTCCCATATCATATTTTTTAAAAAGGCACTTAAGATGTGAAAGAAGCAATGGAAGCAATTGTGATAGACTTCTTAAAAAGGATTTTGTGTGACCTTTTGTTGTGACAATCTGATTATTGTCACAACCTGAACCATTTATATTACTTCATATGAGACCATGCTGACAGTTCTGGTCTCTGATCAACAACATTTCCATCTTTGGCCTTCATTCACAAGACCAAAGTATATCAGAGCGAGGTTAAGATGGAGCTAATATCTCCCCACATCATCGTTCCACTAAATTACTGGAGATGGGGTGAGGATGGAGCCAGAGCAGCTTTCTGAGCAGAGGGAAGCCTTTATATAAGAAGCTTGATCTCACCTAAAAGCTAATTAGGGACACGTGTTAAAATACAGCTGGGTCAAATGAAAGGTTTATGCTGTTTACCACAAATATGTTGTGAACAGAACACAAATCAAGGTAGCATATAATTTGGACTGCTACTTTTAAAGTCATGGGATCATTCTAATAAGCAAAAAATACTTCATTATAAGCAAAAGATATTATAATTGCCACAGTTTGTTGCAGTTGGGTTTAAAAGGAGAACAAATTTCAGCAATGCTCTCAAACAAAAGGGTCTAAAGTCCGGTTTAAAAACAAAAGATCAGGACCTGCTTTTCTCACTCACCATCAAATTAATGAGAAATCCAGCATAGGAGTAGAAGTTCAAGTCGTACAAGTCGACTACCTAACAAACTATGAGTTAATGAGGTAACGATGATTATGGGTAATGTGGGGAAAAATAGGAAAAACAGACCAAGACATGTTCATGAAAGAAGTTTAAACCAAAACACAAACTAATCACCCAAACCGTATCACACTACACTTAGCATTTTATCTCCAAAAATTCTTACAAATTCTTGTTTTCAGACATTTGAAATGCCTTGAAATAATTTCCCTAATCCTTCTCTGAACACTTTGTTTGTATTTCCTTTATCTAGAAAGCAATAGCGAGGATTAATAATTGCCTTGTATATCTTATTCATCCAGCGCAATTAGACGACTGCAAAGGAAAACAAGAATCCATTTATCTCTAGCCTCAGGCATTGCAGCACATTGCCAAATTAGAGGAAGGAATAAATGAATTCGTAATAAGATGTATGTGAAATACGGCTGGAATAAAGAATATTTCTGGTATTGATTGTAATAATAATTAAAACAAAAAAAAATTGGTAACATGAGACATGACGTGTTTGGTCATTATTTCATTTTACATTTACAGCATTTAAGATGTCATTATCCAGAGCAATATTTATATTTATCTCATTTATATGGTTAAGGACCTTGCTCATGGGCCCATCAGTGCCAGTTTGATGGTCCTGAGATTTTAACTCACAACCTTCACATCAGTAGTCCAACATCCACTGTTGGGCCCTTGAGCAAGGCCCTTAACTCTCATTGCTCCAGGGACACTGTATCATGGCTGACCCTGCACTCTGACCCCAACCCTGCAAAGAAAGTGCAGTAATGTATATGTGACAAATATAAAGGTTACTTACTTAATGTAAAAATTTATCAGTTAGGAATGATGGACATGAAGGATACAAGGAGGCAAACTAATCAAGAAGCAAACACAGTAAAAGTGAACACAATCAGGTAACAAAGCAATTGTGGGACAGTGTAAAGACAAGAAAAGGGCTGCAAGCAAAATTAAAACGAAGTAATGATTTATGATTATGCATTTAGCAAAGAAATTAGCAAAAGAAAAACAAGTAGGTAGAGTGTAAAAGTTGAAATTGCCAAAAAAAAAAAAATAATAGAGTTTCAATGCGTCAGGATTCTCAAAATGTGCACAAACCACAAGGTTGCTATCTTGCCAATTCAACCCATTTGCCTTCCTAAACTTACTTTACATTTGCTTGACTGTAGAGAAAGAATACTATCTATTTCCTGAAGGCACGTCTTAATGAACTCCCTAGTTCACTAATCAGGGCACTGATCAGGAAGTGAGCCATGTTAAGGGCTGTCTCTCTCAATCACAAATCAAGTCCATCCAGTACACTGGAATGTTCACTACTTAAAAATGGAACTCTCAGGCAACTTTGTTTTCAAGTGTAAGTAACTTGTCATTGCTGAAGCTCTCAAATGGTAGGTAGTGTTACATTATTTTTGACATTCTGTATACGTTAAAAAAAAATATCCACAACCTGGACTATGATCCTGCTTGAAGAACCATGATAGACAAAATACTAAAAATGTCACAGATATCAGTCCTGCGTGTTGTTGGTAACTGTTAGTGGTGATGATTTATAACACAAGTATGTGGTTATGTTATCATCAGCAGGCATCAGTGTACGCATGGGTCTACAGCAGTGTCATAACATATTGATTCATTTGCAAGAGAGTTGATTGAGTATCAGATGTTTCATAAGTCTACTGCTTATGTTTTTTTCTGTATGACTAATATTTGGAGATTGAACGAATTATTCCAGATAATTCCAGAAGTTGGTGCTTGGACCCCTATTCATAACTTATACTAAATACAGGATATTGAGATGTAAAGTTATTTGTTGCTGTTCACTGAGGTGATGCATGAACTACATTTGTGTATCTGTTCGAGGTAAAATACACTTGTTAGTGTATAGAGGTTTCCAGCTAAAACCTGGCAATAATAGAGAACTTTCTATTAGGTGATTCCGCAATTTGTTTCTAAGATCCAGCTTATTATCCCTCAGCCAAAATAAAACGCTCATGTATGTCTGGTCCAAAAGTAGAAGCACACCATGAGGCAGTCCCTCAGCTGCAGGCTCTGTTCATGTCTGCTGTTTTAGCCTGGCTAAAGGACACAAGCTCTTTGCCCAGATTTGGGACTGCTTACATGATTGATTTTTATGCCATCTTGTTTCCCAGAGCTGAGCTCTGCTTTGGCAGAAGAAGTTGCCTGAGATGTTCCAGCTCACAGTTTTATTGATACAACTACATCAGCTTGTTAATAGCTCTTGACACGGTGCGGGTCCCGGGATCACAAGGTATTCCTTTGGTTTCAACCATAAAAAAAGAACTGGCAAACTATTTGGTTCCTGGGCAGATTGGGGAGGAATCAAAAGGCTTCTTAGAATGAGAAGATAGATCTAAATGTCTAAACAATTAGACATCTAGAGATTTTAGCAAGTCTGCTAAAGATTTGATCATTTTACTGACAGTACTATTAAACTGATTTGCCACAGTAACCTGGAGTCACGACTTTGCAAGCAAATAAGCAATTGTATTACCAGAAACAGAGCAGAAACAGCTGGCAAATTCCACTTGATCCACAGATATACTTCAACAAGATAGACTTCATGTTCAAAATAGAATGGACTTCCTGGTTACACAACTGAACTGGAGTCTGGTTCCTCTCAAGGTTTCTTCCACATATCATCTAAGTGATTTTTTCCAGAGTTTGTACCCACCCAAACTGTTTTGTGACAATGTCTGTTGTTTAAAAATGCTATACAAATCAAAAAGAACTGAACTGAATTCTAGTAAACCAGAAAATCAAGACCCATTGTCATAACTAGGGCTGTTGGGTCACTGTAGTAACCACCAAAAACCTCTATCTAACCTAAATATGCGACAAACTTTAAAAAAAAAAAGGATGACAATGGCACATACTCAAAGGAAAATGGAAACGCCTGCGGTGTAGAAATTGCTGAGAATCGGTGAGGAGCTAAAGTTTCATTTTTCAACAAAAACTATCAGGTTTTCAAAAAAAAAAAAAAACCTTTTGTTTCCACTACAAAAATTAAACTTTAGCAAGTGGAAATCCCACAAAGTTAGTTAAATGTGTCTCACATTGCTTATTTTAAAAATACACCAATTAAAAGATTATTAAACCTAGATCAGACCATTATTACTAATTTCAAGCTTGAACTAGTCATGATTTATTGGCAAATAAATTTATCTTTTAGATAAATGGTCTACCAGTAGAATAGAAATTAGAAGAAAACTGCCTCAATAATCTGAATACATTCAAGATATTTAGCTTAAAAAGGATCAGAATCAAATGTGATCTGAATCTGCTGTGAAACTGAGATGCTCTCAAAGTGCTGCTGTGAGTCAAACTGGACTCCTTTTCACAGCATTGTATTATAATCCCTGTGTGATTTCAGGGAAGATTTTCTTTTTTTCAGTCCAGCAGAGATGTCATCGTTTTTATCTCTCACCTTCTCTAAGCTTCAAGTGAAACTGCAGCTGGATGTCAGGACACTGAAATGAATAAGTGTGTGACATTGTGAAGTACACTGAGGAACATGAGCATGATCTATATACCAAACTGCAGAAACCCAGGGAAACTTTCAGAGATGATTCTCTACCTTCTCAGCTGGAGACTGAAGAAAAATAGAAGTATAATGCTAATGATAATAATTATAATTTTTATTAAAGGCTTTGTAAATTTAAAATTAAATTAAAAAAGTAAAAAAATAAAAAAAATACATAAATTTAATTAAATGTTAAATTGACTCAAAAAAGAAAATTAATGAATCACATAAGTGGACTAAAAGCCACAAAAAATCTCTGAAATAACAGGTATTTTTAGCCTTTGAAAAATCAGGACAGTTAATTAATGAATATGTTAATTGCACAAAATTTTTAATTTACAGCAAACATAATCTGTAAGGCAAAGATAAAAAATATTTATTACTAATAAAAACAATAAATACTTTTTTTTAAATGGATAAAAAATAACCTATAAATACAAACAAATAAAAAACATTATTCAGAGCATAAGAGCCACCATAAATTCAGCACCATGGACAGCGATGTCTGCACCACCAGAAACCTGCCGCCAAAACAAAGCCAGCGTGATCACTCTCCACCTGGGGACAGACTTAATCACCCACGGCTGGAAGGAGGAATAAAAACATAGCTCACCACAGAGAGAACCTGAGATGACAGACTAGTGAGCGCACGCATGGATGAATAGTTCGCCGCTAATCCTGCTCTCTGTGGTGATTTTCAGCAGATTCCCTTCAGGAAGTCAGAGCTGCTGCTCAGTGGCGAGAATCTAACCCACCTGAGCAGAGCGGCCTCATGCCTGCACCACACTGCCTTATCTCACCCGAGCACACACTAGGACGAAGCATCTCACCATTCATCGCACCGTCATCTCTTCAAAAAAAAAAAAAAAAGTCTGGGCATGAATGCTTATGTTCATGCTATATGATTAGCATAACCACAATGTCTTATATCACTACTGATTGGAAAAAAATATAAAGAATAAAGTTTATGAAAAAAAATAAAAAGATTTGCAAGAAAAATAATACACGAAGAAACAAAATAAACAAATAAATTACAGTAATTCTTAAAATAAATACAAGAAAAGATGTTACGTTATGAACTACATACTGAAGGAGGTATGGCCTCTGTGCCTATCAGTCTCAGTAAAGGAGGTGTGGCCTCACTTTCTGTCGGTATCAGTGAAGGAAGCGAGGCCTCTGTCCTTGTAAGTCTCTATGAAGGAGGCGTGACCTCTATTATTGCCAATAAAGTAGGAGTAGTCACTGTGTCTGTCAATCTCGCAAAAGGAGGCATGGCCTATATTATTGACAATTAAGGAGGCATGGCCACTGTGTATGTCAGTCTCACTGAAAGAGGTGTGTCCTCTGTGCTTGTCAGTTTTAGTAAAGCTGGCATGGCTTCTATTATTGTCAGTAAAGGAGGTACAGTTACTGTGATTATCAATCTCAGTAAAGGAGGCATGGCCTCCATGTCTGTCAGTCTCAGTAAATGAGGCTAGCCTCAGTTTATGCCATTGTCAGTGATAGAGTGGCTTCTATTTTTGCCAATGAAGGAGACATGACCTTCATGCCAATCCTTTTCTATCAGTCTGAGGGTCAGAGGGTGTGGCCCCTGTGTTTGTAAGTCTCAGTAGGTGTGGCTTCTATTATTTCCAGTAAAGGAGATTTGGCCTCTTTGCCAATCACTGTCCCTGAAGGAGGTGTGGCCTCTGTGGCAGTCACTGTCACTGAAGAAGGTGTGGCCTCTGTGCCAGTCACTCTAGAAAGTGTGGCCTCTCTGGCACTGTAGGTGACGTGGCCTTTCTAGATGTCACTAAAGCAAAGTATACAAATAAAACACAATATTAAATAGACTAATAAATTAATAATACTTGCATATAATTGAAATAGAGATCATTATTTTAGTAAATAATGATGAACATTTAGAGTTTAATTGAATTTAATTCTCCCAGCTAAATTAATTAATACTGCACATTAGTGTTTTTTGAACCAGTTACATTCATGGGCTATTAATCTTATTTGATTCAATTGTGTTAGGAAAATGAATAGAAGTGATAATGAATATCTGAAACAAACACAGTGAGCTATTTGTCTTTTTAAAGTGCTCACTAGCTAGAAAGAAATGTGTGTGTGAATGTTTTATTAGAGTGCACTGTAATTAAATAATTTGGCAAGCTCTTTATCCTACCTGTAACACAAACTTCTCATTTTCACTTACTGGGGAAACTTTTATGTAATGAACAGTGGAGTATTTTTCCTCTTTTTTATTTTTATAGAAATGTGCGGGATTTCTTAATGAAAATGGGATTCATATATTAGGATATATACTGTCTCACCACCCCGAATTTGTTCCCTCTGGACCACTTGCTCTCGCAGTCTTTTTTTGTGTTTGTAAGGCGTTGTGTTCTGGCCTCGCTGTCGGAAATCTCACCTTCTCTGACAGCACCACAATGTTCACGCTGATGTGGGCTGAGCTTGTCAAACACTGGCGGTCAGAACAGGATGGCCGACGGAACGGGAAGGGAGGGAATTTAAAAAAGGTCAGTTTGATTTTCACGGCACGTCAGGAGGTCACAGATCAATGCATGATTGTAGCACTGTGGCTAGGGTTTTGCACTAGTGACCAGAAGGTTACAAGTTAAAATTCCTAGAAGGTTAAAGACATATCATTTGGTGTCACCAGACTCCGAATGATTTAGACAGGCTCAAATGCTAGCTTACTTCCTAGCAAGTACTTCTAATATTTTTAGACATTGTAATGTAAACTGCATCATTGACCCTCAAGCAGGACCCTCAAAGTAATAACTTATTAGATATCATATAACATTTTGCTCCATTCATCATGTGGGAACTTATGCAACAGGAGGTCAAGCTCTAATCAGTTAAGTGCTGTTTTACAGGAGATTTAAAAACACCCTTCTTCTCTAGTCCTGCACTACAGATAGCATTTTCTTTTTTTCATCTTTTGTCTCCTTCTTATACTTTACTGCACCAGCAGTCCCATTACTGCACCTCAAACTAGGATCGACGGCGCCACATTGAGAGTAGTCTGAAAGGAACAATGGTTGATGGACCAGATAGTGGTTTAACCACATTATAACATCACTCTGTTTGATGTAAGGAGGCTCTCAATTCAGATTTTTTTCAACTGAGAGCCACTTATTTAAAAAAATACTTTCACAAAACTCGAACTAAAATACTAACTAAAATACAGCTGAAAGGACTTTTGTATACACGTGTCAGCCGTAAACTCAAAGAAAAATTCTTTAAGGAAAATATAATAGCTGTCTATACATATACAGTTGTTATAGAAATAAAGAAATTTAGAAAAGCCTGGAGAATCAGCCTCGGAATGTGCAATTAATCCAGAATACCAGGCATCCTATCATAGCTGGAGTGCCGGCTTCTTTCCCCAATGCAGTCATTCTTTAAAAACGTTATTAGCTTGTTGAATATACAGCAGATCGCTCTTTTTGTAGTGTTGATTTCAGCTGATTCAGTTTAAAGATCCCATGAACTTGCATTGCATTGTTCACTTGGGTTTGTTGAAAAAAATACACAGAATTAGTTTCTTCTTCAGAAATGTTTCTTCTTTTGCCGAGCTAAATGGAGCCTTTATTCATCCTAAAACAAACAAAGCAACAAATAATTCTAGCTAATACTGCCTCCTAGATATATAAGCTCCATGATATGCTGGACAACATGGCAAATAAATATTACATCTTCACTGGAGGGGGTGGGACACCTGTGTGTATTATTGTAGCCCAGTCTGATTGGATGAACTGGGGAAAGAACGTCTTGGTGAGCTAGCATCAGTTAGGCCATGAGTTCTTGCTATTATTATTAATTAATTGTTATTATTTTTTTGGTTGTAATGAGTAATAAGTAATCTAAGTATTTAAATGGAATCAAGCCAACAATGCTTTTAGCATTGAATAGATGACAAAATAGATTAGAATAAAGAAAAATAAATAAATAAATAAATAAATAAAAAAAATAAATAAATAAATAAATAAAAACAATCAAGCAAGTCTCAGATGCTCAGAAAGTCTGTAAATTCAGAGGTGTGAATTTCATGCAGTAATAATAATCAGAATGCAGAGAATGTATGTAAGGGTGGGCAGAACCTTACTATGAATATGAGGAACTTTACCCATATAAATACAACTGCTGCTTTAGACTCTAATGACGTTTTCATACTTGGCTTTTTCTTTTGAAAACTGGTTTGTTTTCTGTCTTGGTTGTTTAAATCTATATAAACTCAAGTATCACACCGAAAAAAACAAAAAACAATAAGGTTCAAAACAATATGACCGAACAAGCTAACCTGAAATGCAATGCATGATAGGAATGTAGCGTGTTATTATTGTGTGTTAGGTTAGTTAATGGCATGCAACATGAATGACAGGATAACATGTCTGACTGTTGGAGATTTTTGTTGATAAATAATTCTCTGGGTTTCTCAAAATGTTTCTTCCTATGTAAATGACATATAATGCCTCTTCTTGGCCAAAACAGGTGAATTGAACCAATGTTGTCATGATGAAACCTCGCTTCCTGCTCAAACTGAAATTATTACCACTTCAGCTAAAAGGAAAGCCACCATAAAATCACAGCAAAGCAGATCTACTCACGTTATATGAAAATGAAAATATTCTGTGAGAGCTGAAACTGCTCTGGATTTTAAACCGCTTCAGTTCTGTTCTGTACGCTCTGACTCACACACGTTCCCACAGGGTAGCAGATTCAGTTGAAAGTTGAAGAAACGAAACAGTAGGATGGCGTTTCTCTTCATCAGCTCTGCTATGACTAAATGAATCGATCGCTTTGAGTCAAAACCATGTGTTCTAAGAATAGAGACTTGTACAAAGGATGCTCTGTAAATCCATAGCTAAGAGCTTGAAGATTTGTTTTTTTGTGGCTTTTTAGTTTGGAATCACTGAATTATAAAAGTGTGTCCTATATGTACTATTAAACACCATTTCGTAGTATAAATGGTGTGAAATAAATAAATAAATAAGCGAAACAAATCCACAGGAGCACCTGGTGGATGCCATCTGTGAAGCATGCTTGTAGTAGCATCATGTTGAGCAAAGCCTCTAAAAGAAAAAAAAAAGCTTCTCTGATTTCTTCTGACTTTTGGTGGACAATGTCTGAATATGGTCATACAGTATTTGTGCCAAATAATGGTTATAATATCATGCTGATGGATTTTTTTTACCGTTGAAAGCCAACATACAGTGAAACCTCGACATACAAAAGCACTCCCTTGTGAATTTTTGCCTTCAGAATTTAAATTTTGCAAGCAATTTGCATCAGCACATGAAGCATTTCTGGCATACAAATGAACCGACCCAACGATTAAGTTGCGCATACATCTGGAAACCGTTCAAAACTTGTTTGCGTCAGTGCAAAGCCAAGTGAAGCCAACCAAAGTTTATGAATGAGTTTCTAAATCTTTTTTCAGTCAGTGAAAGCTGTTTTGAAAGAGTCAACCCATAATACCGACGTTGATTTCGGCATGCGTACAAAAGCTACTTTATTTTTGCCATGTTTTTTGTTGACATTTTGGTGCCATATGTGGTTTGTTGTATTTTTAGTGGAGTTTTTATGGACATCCTGGTGAAGCATGGTGGTGGTAGCATCATGTTGGGCAAAACCTCTAAAAGAAAATGATTTCTACTGACTTGGGGGATCGTGTCTGCTGATTTTGTCCTGATTGTGTCTTTGATATTCTTTTTAAATAATGGGTTTAATGTCAGTGTTTGTTTGTTTGTTTGTTTTAAATATATAAGACCTTTATGTGCAGCATATTTTATTAGAATTCTCCCAGGATGAGCTTCAACCCACCAAGCAACTAATCATCTGTATAATTTACAGCAGAAAAAAAAAAAATCCACAGGAGCTCCTGGTGTGGACGTCCCAAGCTATTTGATTTTCTCACATCTCGCTGCAGCGAGCACAGAGCTGATGCATTGCTCCACAACATCTAAACAAAACCCCCGGAGATAAGAAATGTGCTGCAGCCAGATAAAGACCAGAAGAAAAAAAAACCCACATAGCTCACAATGACAACAACTATCTGATATTCTGAGCCAGATTATATAAAGCCACTCCACTATATAATTACTGTTCCTATTATAATAGTGTTACACTGTGTTATATAAGAACAATAGCTATAGACGTGTATTTCATTTTCCAGATCATCTTTCAGCTTTACGAGATAAATGTGACAGAAGACTGGCCGTGATTAATATTAAATGCAGCAAATGCAGTTCCAGTGCAGGTAGGGGTTCACAAATTAAAAAATAAAATCAATTCTGGTGATGGGTCCATACATCAAAGCTGAATAGTCGGGTAGTAAAAGCTTGATGGCGCCACATCATTTCTCTTTTCAGTCACGTGTTTCAGAAAGATGGTCAAACAGACAACTGCTAGTTTTGTTGTTTGTCAGCATGGCCTGTCCAGCATTATTTATACTAATATGGTTGTTTGGTCCATGTTTCTCTTATGTTCTGCTTCAAACTAGCCCCGTGTTCAGATTCGATTAGCAAAACACGCCCAGCTAGCTATGTGGTCAATTCTTTTTAGCAAAACATGCTAATTATACTATCATTATATTATATTATATTACTATATATACAACTACACTGATCAGCCCTAACATTATGACCAAGAAGTGAATAACACTGGTTATCTCCACCTGTTAGTGGGTGGGATATATTAGGCAGCAAGTGAACATTTTGTCTTCAAAGTTGATGTGTTAGAAGCAGGAAAAATGGACAAGCGTAAGGGTTTGAGTGAGTTTGACGAAGGGCCAAATTGTGATAGCTAGACGACTGGATCAGACCATCTCCAAAATTGCAGCTCTTGTGGGGTGTTCCAGGCCTGCAGTGGTCAGTATCTATCAAAAGTGGTCCAAGGAAGGAACAGTGGTGAACCGGTGACAGGGTCATGGGCGGCCAAGGCTCATTGATGCACATGGGGAATGAAGGCTGGCCCATGTGATCCGATCCAACAGACGAGCTACTGTTGCTCAAATTGCTGAAGAAGATAATGCTGGTTCTGATAGAAAGGTGGTCTGATGAATCACGTTTTATTTTACAACACGTGCATGGCCAAGTGCGTGTGCTTCACTTACCTGGGGAACACATGGCACCAGGATGCACTATGGGAAGAAGGCAAGCCTGCAGATGCAGTCATGCTTTGGGCAATGTTGTGCTGGGAAACCATGGGTACTGCCATCCATGTGGATGTTACTTTGACACGTACCTCCTACCTAAGCATTGTTGCAGATCATGTACAGCCTTTCATGGAAACGGTATTCCCTGATGGCTGTGGCCTCTTTCAGCAGGATAATGCCCCGTGCCACAAAGCAAGAATGGTTCAGGAATGGTTTGATGAGCACAACAATGAGTTTGAGGTGTTGACTTGGCCTCCAAATTCCCCAGATCTCAATCCAATCCAGCATCTGTGAGATGTGCTGGAAAAACAAGTCTGATCCATGGAGGCCCCACCTCACAACTTAGAGGACTTGAAGGATCTGCTGATAACATCTTGATATCACAGCACACCTTTAGGGATCTAGTGGAGTCCATGCCTTTACGGGTCAGGGCTGTTTAGGCAGCAAAAGGGGGACCAACACAATATTTGGCCATTTGGTCATAATGTTATGCCTGATCAGTGTATATCACTATACAACTATATCACCAATTATATTATCACCATCTAGCACTCACTTGCCTCTTTCTTCCAAGCTTTTTTTCTTTACAATGTGCATCATTTATTGCGAGGTCTGTGATTGATTTTCTTCTGTACATCAGACATGTAAATAGAATCTAATTGCAGGTAGGAACTAAAGTTCCTAGTGAGAGGAGAATGGAAAAAACGTTGCAACACACACAGTCGTTTAGCCGAATCAGTCAAGTGAATCATCTGAATTTGTCAAATTAAAGGTGAACCATTTGCTGAAACAGCTGTACCTGGAAATGCAAAAGCCACGTGTCGCTTAGTTGCTCGCTACAATTTCAGTCCGCTTAATTTTCCACTCTGCTGTGTTGTCACTGTGACCGGCAGCTTTGCCGTGACTTGTTTATCAGTCCCAAAGGACGTCAGCTTTATTGTTTTCCACCTCGCCATGTGAGCATATTGTACCAGCTGGATGTCTGATGACTTTCAGGCCATATGTGTGGTTGCTTTGATCTCCATCTCGACTTTCAGTGGCTCTTCCTGGCCTGTCATATTCACCGCAGCTGGTAATATCTGATCTTCAGAGAGCTGACCTTGTACAGGCTGAAGCTGAAAGCTGAATGATTTCGGACTGAGAAAATATTTCATTTCTTCTACATCAGCAGGTACTTCTACAGGAAATAGGGCTATGTAGCTGTAACAAATTACAGAGCAGCCACACTGTACTAAATGACATGCATGTCTTTTGTGATGATTAGCATAATTCTAAGTGAAAATTCCAAGAAAATTAGCACGAACCTTGCAGGCATGCTACGTAAATCAAATGCTAAATGTGGGAAACAATTAGCGTTATATTAATTGAAATGTCTGCAGTTTAGCATTTTGCTATTTCAGTTGTCTAAAATGTAGCATTCTTTTCACTGAAAATGGCTGAAAAGTTAAGATTGTTAATATCAGAATGCTATTATTACTATTATATTATTTTATTTATTTATTTATTTTAAATAACTTGTGATTGTTCATTAGTTATTAATATTCCCGAAATTGAAATGACTACTTTCACTGTCTACCCTTGAATGTTCGCTTTTTTCATTCACATTGAAATCAGCAAGGATTCTGTCCATCTTTCTGTTTACACTCATGTTCCGCCGCTTCTTTCTGATCTATCATCTCTCCCCATCAGCATGTCATCTCTGCGAGTCTGACCGCGAATAAAAGGTCAAACATTCACGAATCAAAAACGCTTTCACAGATCCAGGAATCCCTGAAGCCTCTCATCACTTGAGCATGATAACAAAACTTCCTCCAGCACTTCAATATTTTAGCGTGGCTTTATGGAACAGTCGGCATGAGCTTCAGTTTATCATCAAGAATGTGTGAGGCTGAAAAGCCTTTGAGGCCTCATTAAAACCCAGTGCATGATGGGTAAAATGGACAAATGGACAAGCTTTACGACTTGACAACTTGTCCTGATTCTCATTCCGAGGCTATCGAATAGAAATAGTAGAACTACCGCATAGCTAACTCAGATGCAAATCGATTCTGTTATAGTTTGATGGTTTGGGAATAATATAACAGCTAATTGTAGTTAAGAATCTGAATCTAAATGCTAACGAGGATGATTTATCAGTCCCTGGTGTACTGGATCTTTTAAACTGTTAATCGTTTTTAAAACTGATTTGACGTCTTGAAACTGACTCGAATTAGCTTTCCGTTTCTTAATTGGAAGCTGTTACTGGCGGTGATCATATGCCTAATAGGTGTTCTTTATGGTGTACCCCTAATAATCAGTCCATCCAGGATTTTTTGATTTAACAAAGCAATATTTTTATTTATTTATTTACAAACTTAGTAAACATTTACTTACTTTAAAAAAAATCACAAAAAAGGAAATCGATGCTGTGAAATCAAGCATGTTTTTGCCACAACAATCACAAAAAACTTTCCTGGAGGAACTGAAAAATGCTCCACCGAAATGAGAACCGAGATCACAGTTTATCTTCATATTACACTTTTTTTTTTTTCATTTTCTTTTTCATTTTACAGATTAAAACCTGCAATTTGAGTGTGGAGTCAAATCTCTTTGGATTTTAATTGCCCCGCATTTCTTGCATTTGCTCTCTATTCGACCCGGTATGAATCAATCCCATTCTACATAGTCTCATTATGCATAGGTTACATCTGGGTCAAAGTCTCAAAAAAGTGTCAGAAGAAAAAGGTAAGAATTTCACTATAAACTGATTAAAGATTCCTCTAACTGTCCGCCCTGCCAAGATGTTTTCCCGCAGGACGCAGAACAAGAACTTTATGCTATGGATCTTTCTTCTGGCTCCAATTAGACCGAAGCATGCAATCAAACATCCTGTCAATTAGCTGAACTTTTGGCTTGGGATCATTAGATCATATTCCTTAACCCTTTGACTCATTTTATTCTTCTTCCAAAAGAAAAAAAAGAAAAAATCCATATAAGATAAATCCATAATATTTATTTATTTATTTATTATTATTTTTTTTACAACAAAACTTTTTTTTTTTTTTTTGGTCATCTAGCTGACCAGGTGATTGTTAATATCCAGTTAATATTTTTAGTCATTTCCTTATTAAAATGTCTAACTGTTCATACACTTTGTCCAGAAGAAACAAATTTTCCAATCATAAAAATAAAACCATCTTCACTCTCTGCAACTCTCCAGCTCAGTTGTTTTCTGTCACTATTTTTTCTGTCAAAAGCTGCAACTCCTGTTCACACAACACACAGGGTGTCTGTGAATGTACAAAACTTGTGATATGAAACACATGATTCAGTGTCTGTTGCTAAGCGTCTAGCTTTAACGTAACACAAAAGCGGTGTGAGGCTTTGCTTCAGAGCAGGATTTCATAACCCCTGGTAAGTTCTAAATTACAGGCATAAAACATTCCTGTACCTGAGGGTTAAACGTAAGGGTTTAGAAGGATGATAACCTGGAGTGCAACGTGCTTCTGTACAGTTCTGTTAGAAAAAAATCTAACAATCAACTACAGGATGGTGTGCTGAAGCACTAAGTTCTAATTTCCCAACAATAAACATTTTTTATTCTTTTCATACAACAAATTGAAAATGCAAATAATTGAATGTTTTACTAATTAGAAGGACATAATTTATATCTACATTTAATATTCATAATTGTGTCAAACAAACAACAACAAAAAAACAAGTTTCGGTTCTTACTTGAGTGATACTCTTTTCCTTAAGTGGGTGCAGAACCTGATTCTGAATACAAGGAACTTTCCCTGTGTGAATGCTGATCTCTGAATACAACTACTGTTTACTATCAGGTACTTCACATTTCACAAAGCAGATTTTTTTACTCTCAAACTAATTTTTATATTACTCTCAGCGTTTCTAATCGGTCGATGTTTTTTCCATACTGCCTTCACGAAGTCTTGCATGTCAAATTCTGGTTCAGTTTGTTTTGTATGGTGGCTGAGAAGTGCAAAACAAAATAAATCCGAAAACAAAATAAGAAATAAGAAAACAAAATAACAAAACTGCAAACACAATGACAATTCAGACAAACCAGAAAAGGTAGGTATAATTCACAAATGAAATTCTTACCACTGCTTTCAGATATGTTATTGTGTTATTTTGTTTTGCACTTCTCGGCCACCATAGTTTTGTCTCAGAACATGGACATGTGCACCCTGCCATTCCTAGCAACTCTTTAACAATGTTACTTGGTCCTGTAGCTCTATTTATCGATCTATTTATTTATAGATCATGTCACTGCCTAGATAATGAGATTAAGTCACATATTTATTTAACAGCAAATGGAATTTGGCACATTAGCACAGCTCTCATAGGAAATAATTACATATGTGGGATTAAAAAAAAAGTCCTGTGCTTGTACTGTAAATTTGCCAAGTAGTTTTCCTCAAAAAAAAAAACCTCCACAAGTTGCTTTGTAAGTTAAAAAAAAAAAAAAAATGCTGTAAAGTCAAGCATTTTTAGCCGTAACAAGCACAAACAACTACGTGAAATCCTGGAAGGACTGATTCGATTTAATGTGTTTTTTCTGATCTTTTTCTTTTATTTTTTCTTAAGAAAACTGCAATTTATCGCCTCTTGTATAAATCTGACTTAAACAGCAGGAAACTGAAACACTCAGGATTCTCATCTCCACTCCACTGAAGAGCAGCTAATGCCTGATATGTTGCCTTTTGTGAATTTGCATATAAATAACTGTTGCGCTTATCAAATCCTTTCTAAAGGCAGAACCATGCTGGACAAAAAAGGTTTATTTTATAACTAGTATAATGAATTTTGGCTTTACTGGTTGACTATATGCTCATGGTGTGTGAAAGTAAAGGTCAGTACCATTACTGTTTATGGGCTTTACAATCTACAGAAATGGAGTTTAATATTACAGTAAAGGAGAGTAATAAGTAATTAAAGGACAAATATAAATAACAAAATAAGCAGCAGCATAAAAGTAATGGTATCACCTGAAGAAAAAATTGTAATGTACCAAAATTATGTTAATAGAACATTATGTAAAAAAAAAAAAAATGCATGAATAAAGAAATAAATAAATGAATGAATTAATTATGATAATTATGACAATGATGATGTTGGAATAGTAGAAATTGTTCATCTTAATTACATTTCCTTTCTATTTTCTTTTCTAAGAAAAGACATTAAAGTAGGAAAATAGATAGTTCAGGCTGTTTAAATTTCACTTCAAATTTGAGTGATTCAATTATTTTGGTTGAACATGAACATGAAGTGAAAATTCCAAGAAAATAAGCATTTATCTGAACCTTACAGGCATGCTAAGTAAATCAAAAGGGCTAAAAACCATGCTAAATGTGGGAAACAATTAGCGTTATACTAATTTAAATGTCTGCAATTTAGCATTGCGCTAATTCAGTTGTCTAAAATGTAGCAATTTTTTTCACTGAAAATGGCTGAAAAGCTAAGATCGTTAATATCAGAATGCTAGCTTTAAAATTAATATGATGCTAATTAAACAAAATGTCTGAAGATTATATTGGTCGAAGAAGATTAGAATGTTTATCTATTATCTTCAAGCCACCAACAAACACACACAATTCACCTAAAATGGCAACATACATCATCTAATCAGTTGAATGGAGTCTGCCGGTGATGAGAGCATCATGTTGAGCGAAGATTAATCTAATTTTTAAACATAATAAATAACCTTTATCTGGTTATTGACTCTGGTTGGATGGTGTCTGCTAGTTAAAGCCATGGTTGTAAATATTTTCCCTATTTTTTTTATGGGTTTAATGTCACTGCAGTACAATAATAATAATAATAATAATAATAATAATAATAATAATAATAATAATAATAGTGATAAAATATTATTATTATTATTATTATTATTATTATTATTATTATTATTTTATATAACTTGTAATTGTTCATTAGTTAATAACATTCCCCAAAATTCCCATTATGACTACTTTTAGCAGCCTTGAATTCAATAGCCTTGAATGTTCCATTTTTCCCTTCAGCAAGGATTCTGTCCATCTTGAACAAACAAAAAAGTAAAAAGGTAAAAAGGGTGTTTGCAGAATTAGGATTTTTGATTTTTAAAATCCCAAGATAAAAAGAAAAAAAAAGCTTAAAAATTTAATTTCATTGTCTGTACCACTTATCCAATCTATCCTTGGGTCACGGGGAGCCTGTGCCTATCTCAGGCATCATCGGGCATCAAGGCAGGATACACCTGGGACGGAGTGCCAAACCATCACAGGGCTCACACACACACATTCACACACTACGGGCAATTTAGAGACTCCAATCAGCCTAGAAGCATGTCTTTGGACTGTGGGAGGAAACCAGAGCCCCCAGAGGAAACCCACCAAGCATGGGAAGAACATGCAAACTCCACACACACACAGTGAGCGGGAGCAAGACTCGAACCCAGGACACTGGAGGTGTGAGGCGAACGTGCTTATCACTAAGCCACTGTGCCATCAGCTTAAAAATTAAAAGCAATTAAAAAAATCAATTGTTTTAATTAATTAACAAAGAAAAAAGTTGTATGAAAAATTGCTTGGAAGGATTTCAATAAAAAGCATTTTTTTTGAAGATAGCAGTTTAAAAAACAAAATGATTTGGTGCATTTTGATTAATTAAAGTGTTTGGGCTTTTTTTAAAAAAGAAAAGAAAAGAAAAGAAAAGAAAAGAAAAGAAAAGAAAAGAAAAGAAAAGAAAAGAAAAGAAAAGAAAAGAAAAGAAAAGAAAAGAAAAGAAAAGAAAAGAAAAGAAAAGAAAAGAAAAGAAAAGAAAAGAAAAAGAAATTGTATGAAAATGGTTTTATAATGAGTTCTTGAGAGGGTGTGAGTAAAATGCAATTTTTTTTAGTACGATTCCATGAAATGAGAAATATATACAGAAAAAGTAACTTAAAACAGAGAGCAGTTAAAAAAACACATTATTTGCAGCAGGGAACTGTTATAGAAAAATAACAGACTTAAAGTACATTATTGATTGATTGATTGATTGAACACGATTTTCATTCAGATGTGGACTTTTTATATAAATTATAAGCTATTAACATTGACACATGATTTAAAATGTGCAAAACTGGATCTATTTGTTTTTTATTTCATATTAATAAATTTGTAAAAAATAGAGTTTGAACTCTAGCCTTAGTGTTAACCTAAATATTAATCTTATTATCTTTTTATTCCACTTTATACAAGACCATTTTGTTTCAATCAAGATTGAAGAGGATAAATATGATCACTTCAGCCTAATAATATATAACACATTGCCTTTTTTTGTTTTGTCACAATCTCAATCTCACTTTATTTTCAAAAAATCTCCCTCAAAGCATTTCTCTGAGCGCTGCCTGATTTCAGGCAGACCCGTTAAATCACTCCAAACTGCCGTGATCCAATGGACTGAATGCTAAGCAGCCTTTCAGACACTTTGAAATCGGGAATTTACTGCAGACCAGATAATGGAAAAAGGCAAAAGCCATTAACAAAGAACACTAGATTATTTTCTCTACCCTGCTCCTCGGAAGCATAGTTTTGAGATAAATGCTTCTTTTTTTTCCCTTTTGCTCCTGCATAAAATGAATAAAAGGGAATATCCATCGTCGGCAGGTCCGCACGAGGATTAGGGGAAGTATCAAGTGCTGAGAAACACATCTGACATTTTAATGTCATTGATATTCCACTGAGGATCCTGAGTGCGTTTTTTTTCTTTCCAAGCATAGAAGATACAACACCCAAAATAAATGGCTTTCCTTTCGTCTGAGACAGTAGAATAAGGAAATTAAAGAGGATTCCTTTTCTGAACAGTGAAACTAATTTATTTTGTGAAATATATCACCCAAATATTAGAGAGCAAAATGGTACTAGGCTTCATATTATAGACTTATATATAATTATGGTATAACTTCTGAAAGCTTGTGTTCACTTATCATCCTAAATGTATAAAGGTGGCATCATTGCGACGTCACAGTGTTACCACTTTTGTGCATAAAAAATGACATTTTCATCTTTTCCAATAAACATAACGTTAAAGTAGGAATACACATAATTCAGGCTATTTAAATTTACAGCCATTTTGATTGAATTAATTGTTTAGTTGTACGAACAAAAAAAAATACAAAAAAGGTTTTGTGTAAAATTAGAATTTTTGAGTAAAGTTCCAAAATGTGGAAAAAGTAGCTGAAAAAATGTTTTTAAAAAAATGATTAAAGTGGCATCATTATGACATCACAATGTTGCCTGGTTACCACTAAATACTAATGCTTTGACTAAAAAAACCATTAGGTAAGAAATAACAGAGGAATGAAACATTCTCTGCAGTGTAATCAGTGATAAGGTCAATGAAGTTACTGTTATAACCCTGAAGTTGATCATTTTCCTATTCCAGCACATCTTCGCATGTGTACCACAGCGATGTCCCAGCATATAGTAGAACACGTTTGTCCATTTATAGTTACGTTAAATTTTGGGGAACATCTACAAATCAAGTTACTTGCTGTTTTCAGATGTAGGCAGTTGATCCATCAGCAGCCTCTCTTTTTTCTCATCTAAATTATTAATAATAATAATAATAATAATAATAATAATAATAATAATATTCATCTGAAATAATATAGACAGTATAATAGATAGTAGTGAACATGTCTATCAAAATGACACTTAAATGAAAGTTTTACAAACTATAATTAATTCTTATTTCCCCAAGAAAACAGCTTTATTTATTTATTTATTTATTTATTTATTTATTTAGAGTAAATTTCCATAAAATGAGTGAAGAAGTACTGAAAAATTAACTGTAAAAGATTGATAGAGATGGAGTAAATTGATTATCTGACCAAAAAGAAATCAAAAAGAAAGAAAAACGTATGAAAAAGAGATTGGACTATGAGTACTTGTAAGAGAGCGTTTTACATTTTTTAAGTAAAATGTCATAAAAAAAAGTGGCTTACTGAAAAAGTAACTGTAAAACAGAATAATTAGAGAGTAATAAAAAATTACATTGGGTAAGTTGTTTGGTTGACAAAAAGTCAACAAGGAAAAAAAAAGGAAAAAGTTTAGCAAAGGATGTCTAATGAGCACTCGGAAGGGTTGGAGCAAAATGTGTTGTTTTTTGTTTTGTTTTTTCTGTTGTTTTGTTTTGCTTTAGAATGCACCATTTAGAATGCACCATTACTATGGACACGAAAGCATATTAGAAAAAATATATAACCTAACAATGGATCATAATTAAAAGGCAACGGCAAATTACTGTGGAATAAAAAGAGAAATAACACAGTAACAAGATTTCAGGACATGTTGTTATTGGAAACAAAGCATCTTTGTGGTGGAAACAGTAACTACACGTCATCACATCATCCAGCTGTGGGTGATTCCTTACCTAACAGCTACTCTGATTGCTTTTTTGTGTCTTTTATCTCATTACCTTTCCTGAACTGTAGCTGTCTCATTTTCTGTAAAGTGTAAATAAGTCTAGCTTCGGACTGGTAGTTTTGATTACTAGATAAATCAATAGTGAGAAAAATGTGAGGTTTATTTGTTTAGAAGTCACCAGCTAAATCAATAACCACAAGGCTAACCATTTCTTCCACAAGGCTAACTCAGCAGCTGTTTAGGAAAAAAACGAGGCGTCTGGCATAAAAAAAAAAAAAAAAACCTGAGCCATACATCTTACCCAATGAGACTCAATTCTTCTTCGACAAATAAGCTCAGTCAATTATACAGCAGCAAATTGGATTAAGGCACCAGCAGACTGAGCTGGAAACTTTTCTTTTTTTTTTCTTTAGAGATTTATCACTCTGCACATGGTGTCTGGGTTCTAAACAGAATCGATGACCGAATCTGGTTCTTGAACCATTAGCAGCTCACAGCCATGTACACCGAACCACAAAGCACAAACAGGGAAAGTGTAAGAGGGGAAAAAATATGCTCTTTAAAGGTAGGGTCATATATAGAACCTAACATGCTTTGTATATGGAAGCATAGAATGGTTCATTATGTAGAAAGAGGTTCTTTCAATCCAAATTAGATTTTTTTTACAATTTGGGAACCAAATTGAGCCAGTTCTGTATTTGAATCTGTATTCTTTGCTATTTTTTATTTTATTTTATTTTATTATACAAACTTAGACAAAGACAGTCAATACAAACACAGTTTAAAATTTTTACATTTAAATTTTTCGTATTTCTCTCATTTCAGTTTCACAAATTTAATTCACTATTTATCTTTTCTAAAATATGTCATTCTTAAACACGTCATCTCACAGCATTATCTACATACAGATCAAATTCCAAAATGTAATGGCACCCATTTCAACTCACAACTCGCATTCTCTGAAGTAAGGTTGAAAAGGTTCATTGCTCTCCAAAGGTGCTACATAAAACTGTTTTTTTTTGCGGGAAAAGGTTCTATTGGCCACATACAGAACCCTAAGCAGTCTCTTTTTAAAGAAACTAAGTATATTCATAAAAGAAAGAGGACAGAAAATGAGGTGGATCTTACACCATGTTCTTAGAAACCCACCAGTATGGATCCGGTTCACAGTCAAGTCAGAGGAAAGAGGTGCACACTTACCTGTGGATAGAAAAAGAATGAAAAGGTTAAGAAAATTGTTATTCAGCTTTCTTCAATCACCACACCATCCTGTCTTATTTCTACCATTAACATTCAACCCCAATCAATATATTCACTGCTGAAGCCATTTGATTCGCGTATCCTGGTTTACTCACCAGAACTCACACTTTAGTGGTTTTGTTGTGGAAAATCAACACTAACACTTTTTTTACCAGTACACAAAATTGACTTACTGTTCATTTTCAATCAGTAGAAACAAATGAATGATTTTCTGGCTGTGAGTCTGATATAAAAATGAGTCAAGACTCTGTTGGCTTTCAGTGTGTTTTAGATGTGTTTTTCCCTCTGTTGGATAACCTTACACTGAATTTTAGCTGATTATGAACATGCACTTGGGGCATTTCAGAGAGCAGAAATGGGTTTGAGATCACCATTTACTTTGAAGATTTGTATGAAACATTTGTATGGAAATATGAACCTTTTTTTGGAACATTTCAGTGAATATTTTGCACCTAGTAGGCTAGGGAAAAACAGAGATTCTTACAGAAAACTAAAATTCTTAAAGTCCTTTCATGTGAGCTTCATATTAACCACCACTGTGGAGTGGGACATGATAATGACATGTAAAAGACATTCCCTAGGAAGGAAACAGCAAAAATGACACCTACTAGCTAGAAAACCACACCTTTATCTTTTTATTGGTGTGTTGCCCTAATGTGTGCCCGTGTTCCGTGTCCTTGATTAGGCTTGATATCTTGTACATTTTTTTATCCTCCTGCTACTAATTAAAATATCTCAAATCTACCAGAATACTCAACGTCCTCCTTTCATCACTTCATCACTGGGATCTCTGCGAGTGCTCTTAAGAAAACTTCATCAAAGATTTTATCTTGGTGAGTACGTCACGTTTTTAATACAGGGACAGGACGAGTGAACATCCATCCTGCTACTGAACGGATAGACAGACAGTGAGAAGATGGATCCATGGAGGAAAAAATGGACCTGTTAAATTAGAAAAGGTCTCAGCAGGCATTCAGGGTTTTACTCATCACTCAGTGTTCTGTCCTGGTTTCCCTGCTGTCCATCACTTAATGCCTGAAGAAACTGCAACAAACAAACAAACTCTAGCTCAATGCATTATTGATTAAAACACCCCTACAAACACCTTGGTGGCTTCCAACCTACATTTTCCTTTCTACAAGCCTTGGAAGGATTCCTACAGTCACCATTCAGTGCAAATCAATCTGGACTTCAGGAGCCAAAACTTGCCATAAGATAATGCCCTCCTGTCTCTAAACAAACAAACAACAAGGCTGACATAATTAATGTATCCACTAATTTAGCTACCCAGCAGGCTAATATGACTCATAGGTCTACAAAATGTACATATTTATTTATTTATTTATTTATTTATTTATTTATTTATTTTTAATACGAATTTAAAGTAGAGAATAGACACTTCACCCTTGGTGAATTAAAATTAAGGAAACTTTAAGGTTTACTTATTCTATTCATTTGAAGGCTATAATGAAAAATGAAGTGTATATTATAATAACACATTAATTTATATATAAAATATGTAAGTGTAAATATGTAAATTATGTAAGTGGACAAAAAATATATTTTTTTTATTTTTTGGTTGAAATATTTTTTACTGCTACAGTACAGTAAGTTGCCCTCAATAAAATAAATAAATAGATAATGAGATGAGATAGAAATGACCTTAAACCTGTAGTGTATTGCCTTAAAGTTAATGAACAATTATGAATACACTACCGCTCAAAAGTTTGGGATCACTCAAAAATGTTATTGTTTTCTAAGGAAACACACACAAAATTAGTCTGAATAGAAAATATAGCAAAAGAACAGGCCTTCATCAAAAAAAACACCTTTTGCAGCAATTACAGCCTGGACATTCTAGCTGTCAGTTTTTCAAGATAATCTGATGAGATTTCACCCCATGCTTCCTGGAGCATCTCCGACAAGATGGATTGGCTGATGGAGTCTTCCTCCGAAAGGGGTGTTGGTGGGTGGATTGTTATTCCTTGTTTATCATGTGATTGTCATAAGCTTTGTCACCTGTTTCCTGTTGCTCCTAATTTGTTACTGTATTTACACCCATCCTTTTGTATCAGTCATTGTTGTATGTTATGCGGTTCGCCCAAGGTATTCCCGAGTTTATTTTGTACTACCTGAGTGTGATATATGTATAATTAACTGTCTATTTTCCCATAGATATCCTATGAAAGCAAGATCATTGAACAAAAACTTTCAAGAAACTTTCTCCACTTGTACAGATGGAATAAATAACATTTTGCAGATCAAGACAGTGTGAAATCTGTGTAAGCCAATGGGGAGTCAGTGCTGCTGTGGGCTTTTTTTTCTCAGACTCTACGGTCTGAACTGATCATTAAACGGCAAATTCAGTTCCACTTATACTGTTCCACATTAGCTAGCATGCTTGTTGCAAAGCCTTGAATTTGCTTTGTTTTTTTTTGTTTGTCTTCATATCTTTTGTGATATGTCTTGCTAAATCTACTGTGCTTTTTTTTTCTTCTTTTTTTTAGTTTTAACAGAAAACTTGTTTGACACGTGACACGTCTTGGCTTCAATCTGCAGAAAATCAGCAGCTATTTTGAAAAATCCCATGCGCCCCTGAATATTGTGGCATTTGCTTGCTTTTGCTGTCATTTTTGCAAACACAAAATTGCAGAATCCTGTAGAGATGATTGGCCAATTTTCAATATAAGCATTGTGAAAAATTCTATTTACACAGTTGGCATCTTCCTTAAATGTTGAACACATTAATTAAAAAAAAAAAGAAACAATACAAACAGAAACATGTTCCTTTTTATGCTCAATTACTCATCTATATATCTGGTGTTAATGGGTTTGTATGAAAGTGTAATCTTTTATATTTATATAAATTATTATATTTATATTTTTTATATTTATTTATAAATAGATTATTTATATATTTATCTTTTGAAACACCTGCTGATTTTAGATTACATTTTATTTCAACATTTCTTTATCCTGGAATTATTGTTCACATAAAGTCATGAAGTTTATTTATTTATTTATTTATTTATTTATTTATTTATTTATTTATTTATTTATTTTAGAGTGCATGTGAAAGAACCTGCAATGGCAAACTATAAATTATATACAATATTTTTCTCCGGAGTTATATAGAATAATAGTGTTTGTGTAATCATATTTTTTTTTTAAATAAAAGGGCAATGTCTACACTAGAAAAGAGTATTTTAGCATAGAAGCTTTGGAGATAAAGATCTCAAAGGTCAAAACAACCATATGAAGAAATTTGTTTATTTACTTCTCTCGCTGAACGAATAGTGAAATTCATCCGACAGAATGTCAGCGTGCTCTTAAAGGTCACTTCATGTAGAAGAGGGAAAAAAAGGAGATCCACGACATTTACTTCAAACCGATCTGATGCCATCTGTGTGTTACTGTTTTCTTTCGCTCGTCTCTTGTGGAGTCAAAAGATATAAGCAAAAAACAGAATTTTTTTAAAGAAATATATTAAAACAAAATCGCAGAGCCTGGGAAGTGTTTTGAGAAAGCTGAAAGAAATTAAGTAGAAATTTCTCAGCAATTTTAGGACTTCCTCCAAACAAACAAAACAAACTAACTTACTAAAACAAACAAATGAATGAATTAATTTTCAATAATTAATAATTTATATATTATTACAAAAGCGTCATTAGCTAGAAAGCTTTCTTTCTTTCTTTCTTTCTTTCTTTCACTTGACAAACATGCAGATCTAGAAGAAATCTAGAAGTCAGTTTCTCAGCAATTATAAAAGTTAACACCCTGCCTCCAAGCTAACTAACTAACTAACTAACTAACAATGTGCATGCATACATACATATGTAAATGCACCAATTGTCCGTAGTTAATTAATAATTAATTACTCTAATAAAATGTCACTGGGCTATTGTTTATTTATTTTTTTGTTTAGAGTCAGGGGATAACACTTAATAATAATAATAATAATAATAATAATAATAATAATAATAATAATAATAATAATAATAATGTTGCTTTATCAGCACCAGCTTTCTTAAACCTGACATAAATACAGTAAGTTACATCATCATCATCCTCGGAAATGTCATGCAACACAAATTCAAATCCACTGCTTTCTAATGTTAATCCTATTAAAGACATGTTGCTTTTATGCTTCAGTAAGCACGCTTAATGTTCAGAGCTGCGCATTTACTGAGGATTTACGTAATACAGACATAAACTGTTATTCAGATGTCAGACATAACTACAGCTCTGTGTTGAATTCTGCATTCACTGAATTTTTGGCTGTAAATCTGAACTAGAGCTCCGAAGATGAGGGATATTCTCTCTTAACATTTGGACTTTAACCTGAAATATGACTATTTGATCCTATAGTAAACTTAAAAAACTAAAAATTTTCTGATTTTAGCTGGAAGCAAACACTATAAAAATGCATTTTTCTTGCACACACCTCAGTACATGCCTTGTTTTTATGAATATATTTCATGAATATATAAGAACCCTGCATGCCAGAGGCACCAGATAATAATTTATTATATTTATTATATAATAAATAGCTCTGGAGTATCAGACACACTGCCTGAGGGGAAAAAAAGCTGAATTATTACAGTAGACATTTTATTTTCTGTATGTAAGCATTTCCTGAGCTGAACTTTATGAAGAGCTTTTAGTTTAATCTCGAGTGTTGTTTTGGCACTAAGCCATAGAATTGATGGTGAAATGGGGATATTATTAACCTGTAAAAATGATGACACTCTGCTTTAGTCACAGGACATGCATTAAAAATCTGATCAGCCATAACATTATGACCACCTGCCTAATATTTTATTGGTCCCCCTTTTACTGCCAAAACAGCCCTGAACCATCACAGCATGGACTCCAATAGATCCCTGAAGGCGTGCTGTGGTATCTGGCACCAAGAGGCAGATCTTTTAAGTCCTGTAAGTTGCGAGGTGGGGCCTCCATGGATCAGACTTGTTTGTCCAGCACATCCCACAGATGCTTGACTGGATTGAGATCTGGGAAATTTGGAGGCCAGCTCAACACCTCAAACTCGTTGTTGTGCTCATCAAACCATTTCTGAACCATTTTTGCTTTGTGGCACAGTGCAATTTCCTGCTAAAAGAGGCCACAGCCATTAGGGAATACCGATTCCATGAGAAATGTACATGGTGTGGTCCAGTTCTGATGCTCACGTGCCCATTTTTGCCACTTTTGGTGGTGCACAGGGGTCAGCATGGGCGACCTGACTGGTCTGCGGCTATGCAGCACCATTCACAACAAACTGCGATGCACTATGTATTCTGGCACGGTAGCTTGTCTGTTGGATTGGCCCACACAGGCTAGCCCTCACTTCCCACGTGCATCAATGAGCCCTGGCCACCCATGACCCTGTCACTGGGTTACCACTGTTCCTTCCTTGGACCACTTTTGACAGATACTGACCACTGCAGATAAGGAACACCCCACAAAAGCTGCAATTTTGGAGATGCTCTGATCCAGTCGTCTAGCTATCACAATTTGGCCCTTGGAGTTTGCTGCTTCTAACAAATGAACTTTGAGGACAAAATGTTCACTTGCTGCCTAATATGTCCCACCCACTAACAGGTGCCATGATGAGGAGATTGTTAGTGTTATTCACTTCACCTGTCACTGCTCATAATGGTATGCCTTTATATATATATTCCCTGTATATATATATATATATACATACAGGGAATATGTATATATACAAGGGTATATGGGGAATATGACCTTCTTTAAACAAACAAAAAAACAAACAAATATATAAATACATTTTGATTAATTAGTTCATTAATTAATCATTAATGCATTATTTAAAAAAAACACACAAAGAAAGAAAGAAAGATTTTTTTCATTTAAAATGACAAATAAGTATATCAGAACAAATAACCAAACAATAAATAAATAAATGAATTAGTAAATAAATAAATAACATTCATTTTTTGTTTGTTTGTTTATATTCAATAGGTGTGTAGAATGAAATTTAAAAATAAAAATAAATATTTTTTGGATCAACAGAGAAATTAAATATGTTGGTGTTCTATCTAGATTAATTCCATCTGTATTCCCCACTCTGGCCCAGTGTTCTCTTGGGAGCCTGAATGGGATAAAGCATTACTGAGAATGAATGAATGAATGAATGTATGAATGAATGAATAACTGGATAGATAGATAGATAGATAGATAGATAGATAGATAGATAGATAGATAGATAGATAGATAGATAGACAGATAGATAGATAGATAGATAGATAGATAGATAGATAGATAGATAGATAGATAGATAGATAGATAGATAGATAGATTAAACGATAGTCCAAAACCACTGGCACCCTTCTATAGATAGATAGATAGTCCAAAAGTATTGGCACCCCATAGATAAATAGATAGATAGATAGATAGATAGATAGATAGATAGATAGATAGATAGATAGATAGATAGATAGATAGATAGATAGATAGATTAAACGATAGTCCAAAACCACTGGCACCCTTCTATAGATAGATAGATAGTCCAAAAGTATTGGCACCCCATAGATAGATAGATAGATAGATAGATAGATAGATAGATAGATAGATAGATAGATAGATAGATAGATAGATTAAACGATAGTCCAAAACCATTGGCACTCTTCTATAGATAGATAGATAGTCCAAAAGTATTGGCACCCCATAGATAGATAGATAGATAGATAGATAGATAGATAGATAGATAGATAGATAGATGATGGATGGATGGATAGATAGATAGGATGAAAAGGAAATTAAGTAAATATCATCAAACATTTGTAAAAAATGAGAAATAAGAAATAAGTGTAGGAATTTAAAAAAATTTAATTTATTTGAAATAATGAAGAGGATCAACTTAGCAAGAAAGTTGCATGTCGAGACATTTAAATGCTTGAATAGCAGACAGACTAGCAGTGACATCTCAATGGAAAGAGCCAGAAATAATTGACAAAGTCTTTTGTCTGCATGAAACTCCTCTCTGACATCCACGTTTACTCGGTCCATATTCATTACCTCCTCATCAATCATTCCCACTCTGACACTGACGGATCGACTACAGCAGAAAATCTCCTCCAGAGAGAGAAGGAGCGCTGCAAATCCTGATAGCTCATTTACTAAATAACATAATGTTCCCTAATCACTACCTCTCTCTCTCTCTCTCTCTCTCTCTCTCTCTGTCTCTCTCTCTCTCTGTCTCTCACTCTCTGACTGTTTCTGTCTCTCACTCTCTGTCTCTCTCTCTATGTCTCTCTCTCTCTCTCTCTCTCTCTCTCTCTCTCCCTCTCTCATGTTAACTACATATCTCTTATATTACAAACTAGCTAATAACTAGTGATTTTAATGGTTAATCATTTGTTTATTTGTTTGTTTGACATAAAAAGTAAACATTCAGTAATGGAAATAAGCATTATTAAATCAGCAGACAACAGATAATTAATTGTTTAATTATTATTTATTTGTGAATTTATTTGCGTGTTTTTAGTTTATAGTAAAGTAGTAAAGATAAAATTGAAAAATGTAAGTGAGCAATATTAGATCAGCAATAATTTGACACTGACAGATATTTATTTATTTATTTGTTTGTTTGTTTGTTATCCAGACCTGGGATTACCTATAATTTTGTGAAATTTCTAAACAAACAAACCAAGTTGTTCACCTGCCTCACATTCACTATTCTTGGGAGAAGACGCTAATAAGCTAATTGTCATAATTTACCATACGATCTAGCATAAAAAATATGAAGGATTTGTAGCAGTAGACAGATTAGATCACAATAATGAGCATCATGCCACCTTCTCACCTTCATATCACATAGAGTTTATCTTTATTAAGAAATTGTTAGGGGTAATTTAGAATTAATCCAGACAAAGCATTCAAAGATTCATTAAGGAATTTTAGAAAATGACTTGATTTGCCAAAGCAGGAACATGCCATGACCCAGACTGGAGCTCTGAGCATGACAGAAGGACAGCAGCAAATTATTCCGACTCTGAAATCTTTACCTGGTCGATTCTTACCCTCTGACTCAAAGTGCCATCTTGTCTCCCAGAGCTGATCTCACCTTTAGCATAGAGCTCACTAAGAGCAGACTGCCTGGAGCAACACCAAGCTCACTTCATTCACACTTTGTCGACTAGACTGTGAGCTTCGGTTTGACGTGTGCCACCAAACAGCACCAACAGACGGGGGGAATCTCAAGCGGTATTTTATTGCTAAGAATCAGTAATGAGCTAATTTGCAAGTCTGTCATGTGCAAGTTGGGAGGACAACATGGGAGGAAGGTTGGTGAACATTGTATCATTGTAGATCTGGAACATCTTTCAGAGAAAATGTGTGCAGTGAGGGGATCACAGCTTCCTAATCCTGGGCTTTGTATCAATGTGCTGTCACAGCAGCTTCGGAGTTCGTCTGATTGGCCAGAAGGTGTTGCGTCATTTTCTGTAACAGTGTCTCTGACAAAATTTCATACTGTTTGTTACTGGTTCCATAGTAACAACCAAGACACGGTCCTGCTAATAATAATAATTGGAATTAAAAATGCATGTATCAGGCTGTTCTACTGAATCTAACATTAACATTAATGTTAATGTTAACATTAATGTCTCTGCTCTACAAGATCCTCTACTGGAAGCTCTTTAGCTTCGCTTCACCGCACCAATCGATTATCATGCCTGCTTAGCTTTTAACTTGACTCCCAGCTGCAATATAGACATGATTAATGATAAAGGTATAATATCTGATAGGACCATCTGACCTCTCATTTACAATCCGCACAGATCCACTAAAACAGCGCTGCACCTACACGCCGTGTTCAGTGTTTACCGCTCAGCACTATGATGGATGTTCTCTCCAAACTGTACACTGATAGAGGATCAGCAGCTCTGTACTGTGGAAGCTCAGCATGAGAGAGTGTTGCACATAAAGTAACACCACATCACTCAAAACTAACAGCAGTCATGTATAATCCCCAGAATCTCAGCAGGGATTTGGAGTAGAGGTGTGCACTGGGCCTGGGATCCCTCTGGATTGAACAAAAAAGTCGAAGGAGATGGGAGGTTTTAAGAAGGTTGGAGTAGGTTGTCAGGTGTGAAGCTTTCAGGACAAAGAAAGTCCATATTTCTTAACATGGCTAGAATATCTAATTGCTTTTTGTTAATATTATGTGATCTATAAACAAATAAGATTATATAATAATAACTAATAACTAATAACTCATTATACTGAAATGGTTAAAGTTTCTTAAAGTTTTTTAAGGTTTCAAGGGCAGGCAGGGTCAGACAGAATTCCTTAAGGAGCTGGTACAGTTAGACCGAATTTTATGAGGTGTGGACATGATTGGTCAGAATTTCTTTAGAATCAAGTAGATTGGGAAGAATTTCATTGTGAACATGTGGTATTGGCCGGGAATTCTTGAATGTATGATTTGATATGAGCCGGTGATATTGGAAGGAATATCAGAGTGTCTTCAGAATGGGTCAGGTTGTTCAGAATTCCTTTGGGAGTGGGCCAAATTTCTTCAGGAGTTGAAGAGATGAAGGTGTGGTGTGAATCTTTTCAGGTGTGGACATGATTAGACAGAATTTCTTTAGAAACAAGTAGATTTGGACGAATTTCATTGAGAACAGGCGGTATTGGCTGGAATTTTTTTAATGAGCATGTGGGATTTGATAGGAATTCCTTTTGGAGAAGGTAACAATGGAAGGAATTCTTTTGGGAGTAGCCAGCAATGGGGAGTGAAAGTAATTGGTCTGAGCCTTTTCAAGTGTGGACAAGATTGGTGAGAATTCTTAAGTAGTAAGTTGGGTTAGGTAGAATTTCATTGCGCTTGGGTGCGATTGGCCAGAATTTCTTCTGGAACAGATGGGATTATTTGGAACTCCTTGGAAGCATACAGTATTGTTAACAAATTTTTTTGGAAGGGGATGAAAAAATGGTTAGGTATTCAGAAGCATGCAGTATTAGTCAGAATTCCAATTTCTTTGGGAGTGAGCAAAGATTGATCAGAATTCCTTTGGGATTGGGCAGGATTAAATGGAATTCCTTTGGGAATGGGCAGGATTGATCAGAATTTCTGCATGATGAGTTGAATTATTCAGTATTCCTTTGAGAGTTGGCGGGTGTCATCAGAATTCCTTGGGGAACATGAAGGATTGGTGAAAATTCCTTTGGGAGTTAGTGCCAGTGGTCACTTTTTTCAAGAGATGTCAGGACTAAGATTCAAAAACACCCATGCTCTCTCTCTACTTTTTTTTTTTTAATTTACATTTTTTTTAACGCAAAGCTCAGAGTGCCCTCTGCTGGCTGCAAAATTCTCCACCCATCTACCTTCATTGACACTAATGCTCCACTTACATGCCTTCTGATTTAACAAACAGGGTCCATGTGTGTGATATGCAAACAGACAACGTGATGCTGGAGCCTGACATCCAGATGGAGGATCTCCCTACAGGCACACACACACACACACACGTGCACACACACACACACACACATACACATACACACACACACAGTCTCACCATGTGACAGGCAGGTATAACTAGAGGGGGGCTATGGGAAGTGTCTGACAGTCTGTCAGATAGAGAGGTCCAGTGGGATGTTGTAGACACACAACCCCTTATGGAGTCAAGGCTGAAGCACCTTCTGGGATGAAATCTTTTTAGATTTTGTGTGCTTGTGTGTGGGTGGCTATGTGGATAATCGTACTAAGTGTCTGCCTAAGACAATATCATTCACATAAAAAAAAATTCTTCTTCATTTCTCAGCTCCTCTTTAGTTGCCTCTGTTGAGTAACCATTATGGGAACCTATAGAAAAAGTTCTAAGTGGACAGCTTTTAGAAATTTCACAGCCCTTAAATATTTAAAGAACCTGCAAAGGAGTGTGTGGGTTTTTTTTATGATAATAGGCATAAAAGCATCTCTGATCTCAGCAGTAAATAAAAACAACTGCTTCCCTGTGTACAAGAGCCATCAAACTATCATTCTGTAAAAATAAACGCCCACAGAGAACACACACACACACACACACACACAGACTGAGCTGCTGCTAAATAATCAAATCAAAAGCTTGTCACGTCCTGTTGTGTGGCTGAGGATGAAATTACATCATCATATTTGCTCTAGGAGAAAGACAGGCTTTTATAACGTGAGACATTTAGAGAGACAGAAACAGTGAAAATAAACAGATAGAGAGAGTCAGAAAGAGAGAGAGAAACAAGAGAAAGACATTTTTCAATCTAGATCAAACCAATATCTCTGCTTGCCTTAATAACAGCTCCATTCTTTCTACATGATGATTTCATCTGTGTCTCAAGAGACTTCCTGCCCATTTTAGTCCACTTAATGGTTCAGACTTCCAGTCATTTCTTTCTGTTTCATTTGCTGTTTCAAATAAATTCATAGCAGAAATGAGATTTAGTAATATTGCACTCCAGTGTGTCTCAATAGCTTTTGTTCTGTCAGGACATGAAGCACAAAAAAACTCAATCAACAAACTGACCATCAAGTTACACTCTAGGTTCTATTTGTCTATTGGTAGATAATAGTAGAAGGGGGGGTTGGGGGTAGAATTTTTGTGTTAACTACGTACTGTACTAAAATATCAGGTCAGCCACAGCAGCAGAGCTACATCCCTAGTCTCACTTATAGTACCAAAGAATATATATATATATATATATATATATATAAGGCTTAAGATCCTGGACCTCCTAGAAAGATTGTATCTGACAATTGTCTTGAGAATGTCTAAGAATTCTGCAGGTTGAATTGAAATCTGGAGGGGAATCTGAAGTCTGGACTTATACAGCTTATACTCGAGACTCTCAGAATTAAGCCAAATCAAGAGGACCTTCCCAAGGAGGCCCCCTTGGTCAGCTCCCAGTAGAGATCCTGAGGAGATAGATACTTTATTCATCCCAAAGGGAAATTCACAAGGGATGGTTTGGGGGATGGTTGGTGGGAGGAACAAGATCCAGGACCACATTTGTCTTGGGAATGTTTAAGGATTTCCCAGGATGAGCTGGAATCTAGAGCTGCGTGTGTAAAAGTCTTGACCGACCTTCTCAGCCTGTTACCTTAGACCCTGAGTAAGAGAAATAAATGGTAAAATGTAAAAGAACATAAATTAAAAATGGACCAAGGTATGTATCCAATTCTAATTCAAGCCAAGCCAAAAGAAAAAGGCCATAAGTAATACAGTGTTGAAAATGAGTCTGTAGCACTTAGATAACACGTTCAACTTCACTGGGTGCTTCTTATTAGCACCCTTTTAGTAGCTCAACAGCAGCTTACATCTGATCTTACCTTATTCAGAACACTGAATAACACTTCTAAATACCCAAGGCTTTCTGCAACTTTACCCATGCCACTTTTCTTATTAGGTTAACTTACACAGGAATAGCTTTCAAAACAAGAGTGCAAGTACTTTTACAGTACTTCGATTACAGACAAGATGACTCTTTATGTAGATGCATTTAAGTATAGTCTACAATGCTATTATGTTACACCCTATGCAGTGAGCATATACAGTCTAAAGGAAAGGCAAGTGGTAAAAATTATTTATTTAATCTGGCAGTGACAGCAAGATATGGTGACTTCTGCCGATATGATTGCCAGTGACTGTTGATGACTACATGTGGGCGTATCCAATTATGAAGTTGAGAAAGTTGAGAAAAGTTACATTTACGCAAATATGGAGCGACTAAGTGCACCAACTACCAGTAGGATATGATGCATATATACTCTAAGAAACCTGAATCAGAATGTGAGTTGTGCCACCCACTGATAAAAGTTACTATGGCAACCAGTAGTAGGAACATTTACTGTTGACTGCATAGTACGACAAGACACAATAAAAATCAATCTGAAATCCTACACTCTTTGATTATCTTGTCATGTGGCCTCCTAAATCCACCAAAGAGGAAGTTGTACAAAAAATAAGAATTCTGTGTTACTGTTGATTGTATGTGATGCATAAACGGTCTCTCTTTCAAGCCGCTCCCACATTTCTGTGTTTGAATTTGTTAGTACCTGGGCAAGAAGTGGTACCAAATTCAATATGACTCTAATGGAACGTCAATAGAACCTAGTTTCTTTGTCTTTTTATACACTGTGAACTTCTCTCTGTTCCATAGTGTGAGATTTATATTTCCCAGCCTACATTAAAGAAATACTGAACGGTGAAAGCCATATCATCGGTCTCTCCCTCGAGGACATTCTCTTTTATCATCCATAAAGCTTTGTTCGTCCATTAGGTCTCATATGGATGAGTGATATCACAGATCTCACACTGCCTGTATGACTTGCAGCGCTGGGATCAACACACGCTCTAATGGATCGGGCTGAATAGAAAATGATGAAATGATAATGTGGCTCACTCGGGTCGTCCACTAAGGTCTTTTCGAGCGGATTGTGTAGCGGCATTACAGTGATTCAAAACACACAAACACACTATTTGAAATGAGGAAGGTTGTGATCCTTTGAAGATAAATTGATCCAATTGTTCACTAACAAGAATTGTTATTTCAGTATCGAAGACCTGTGCTAATTGAGTTCTGGATTCTGATTGGTCGAAAGATGTTGAGTGATTTTCTTATCATTTTAGCCAATTATCATCTAGATAAAAGGTGGAAGGGAAGCGTCTCATACCAGTGCTGACTCGAGCTCTCATTAATAAAACAAACCACATGATTCAGCAGAAACCTTTGTTTTTTCACATGAAATGTTGCCTAGCAACCACACACAAATGCATACGCATACAAGCACACAAACATACACGCTGAGCCTTAGTGCTCTAAAGTCACGAATGCTCTTCAGCCTCCATGGTTAAGCCTCTGTGTGAAAATGCCTCCTCTCTCTCCAGAGCTTTCATTCAATGCTGCTTGATTTTTTTGCTGGAGAAAAATCAAAGGACTTTCAAATGGCAAATGGCCGTCATTCTGCCCAACTGAATGCGAAGTAGTGCTTCAGACATGCTAAAGAGGTGTTTAGCATTGAGCAGATGATTACAAAAGCCATCAAGAATAAAAAAGAATAATGCTAGCTATAATAATAATAAATAAAATAATAATAATAATAATAATAAAGTAAATAATATTTTGATTACACCTGACTTAGAATTTTGAGTAAAATATAATATCTAATATAATAATATTTCTTGAATGAGCCTAATAATAACAACAATAATAAACAAACAAATAAATACAAGTGTGAACAGTTGGACATTTTTTTTTATTTATTTATTTATTTATTTATTTATTTATTTATTTATTTATTTATTCATTCATTTAGTCATTTAGTCATGTATTCATTTATTTATAATCCTTTGAATTCTACCAAATCTCTAGCATAACTCCATATCTCTCTCAATTTTTTAAAATCCAGGAAAAAAAAGAATTTGCTCCTCATGAGGTTGATTAGTTCCTCTGCTCTTCATACTGTGCTTCCTGCACTGATGCAATAACAAAATATTGCATCGCTGCCAGACAAATAAAAAGACTCAACAACAAATGACTCACTCGCGACAAATTGCTGTAATATGGGACACTAGGTTACAGATGAGCCTTTGAGACAGACATTTTAATGCTAATGGAGCACTCGACAGCTAGAGACAAGAGCAAACTGCTGCCACATACCTAAATAAACAGATGGTTCAGGAGGGAAATAATTAGGAATAGCAAAAAGAAACAAAAACCCATTAATAATAATAATAATAATAATAATAATAATAATAATAATAATAATAATAATAATAATAATAATATTTTTAAATATTAGACCCAAATTATTTCACACCATATCCCTCTCTCATTGATTTTTTTTAAATGTGTAAAAATTATTATTTGAGTTTCCAATCAGTCTGAAAACTAAGAAATATCAAACATTGAACAAAATTTGTGTGACATAAACATGAACATTAAATCAGCTCAGAACATACTTTAAAAGTATTTGGCAATAAATAAATGAATGAATGAATGAATGAATGAATGAATGAATGAATAAATAAATAAATAAATAAATAAATAAATAAATAAATAAATAAATAAATAAAGTAACAAAGGTAAATATTGTGTGTAGTACAAACAGCAAAGAAGAGAACAATTTGATGAAGGTTGTAAATAGCAATTACAAAAGAAATTAATTATTTACAAAGAAAAAAAAAGGATATATTAAAAAAATCCAATTTACTGCTGCTCATGATTTTCAGTTAATATAAAAGTTTTACACATCCCTGCTAACAGTGCAGGTATTAAAAAAATGAACAATAAAAATCTGAAATAGCAAGTGAAAACAATAATTTCAAACAATATTCCTACAATATATTCCTAAAATAAGTTTTATTTTTTAAACAGTGTGATATATCATTACTGCAAACACACAACAGTAAGAAAAATGCACACATTCTGATAATCTCTTCCCTTCTACATATAATATACACTATAATGAAGAAATGTAGAAAGTCACATGAATCAGTGGCTTTGGCAGTTTCCAGCTATAAATATTTAAAATATTGAAAAACTTTCAACTTTTTTGCTATGACTTTCTGCCCATATTCATTAGCACCTAATAAATCCGTCTTCTTCCTTAATAGTCATTTTGACAGAAAAAAAATACAGCAGGAAATTGGGTTAGCACAAAATAAAAAAATAAATAAATAATCTTATTTTGAAGCAAATGTGCCAATGTGTCTGTCCTAGACTCAGGAATTCATCTTTAAATGTGTATAGATGGAGCAGGTGCATTTTTTGAACTGAAGGGCATCTCTATTGATGCACACATCTGTTAGGCATGTCATCCAGCCATGCTGCTATAATGCATTTCAATCAAGCAGAAAGCCATTTCATTTCCTTTCAGCTGTATTTCTTCTAATAGAGCGTCCCATAGGATGCCATGGATCCCAAGAACAGTTCAGAAAATAAGTGAATGATTTGGCACCAGATTTGCATCCTGTTTTTCTCTGAGGCTGATGAAAATCTGGGCAGGTTTAGTCTCGATTTTGAAAACTGACTGATTTTACAGTTTGAGAAACCTTAAGGAACATTATTTTTGCAGAAAGACATCAAGTTTAGACAAAAATGTCTATCTGATGTCATTTTGTTTAGCAGACTTGCTTACTTTATGGGTTTGTTTCAGCTGTTTTCAAAATTCATCCATATCTTCAGGCTGATTTCTACACAAACTATTATACACACTTATGTAAACAAGGGGTTATATTTTCTCAGTGGAACCATAGTATTATGGTTGAAACATAAAAGAATAGGAAGACAGGGAGTCCCAGATTAGCATCACTGAGCAGTAAAAACATAAGCATTGTAAGGCTATTATGAATGTCAGAAAGCTGTTGCTGAAATTACACAAGGTACCAACGCTGTACTGACACTAGATGCTACTATTTACATTAAATCATAGAACCTCAGAGGTATAAACTACACATTATGATTTGTATAATCTGAACATGGGGCTCAGAAAATCACCCGAAGCATTGATTCTGAATTCCATAACTGAATCTAAATTCCATAATTATGTATTGACATAACTTTTGATTTTTAGAAGTTACAGTTTCTGAATAATGATATCAGAGTAACAAAATGAAAAAGAACAAGGACATAGGAATCCAATTAGCATCCCAGACCAGAAACAGCACCATAAGGTTAATAGAGGAAACTTGTGCTGCAGATGAGGAATGCAGTCTAGCCACTATTAAAAAATACCATCTTGGCTGTTTCTATTAAAAAAAAAAAAGTCCAAGCATGTGTGCATAAGCCGCCTCTGAATACGAGGAACTTTCCTTGTCTAAGTATTGACATAACTCATAGTTTTTAGCCTCTGAGTAAAGCTTAAATGCCACATTTTGGGATTCTGACATCACTCCTCTGGTCTTGTGACTTTCTGTCTTGGAAGAAGGATGTAATGCATCATGGAGTTATCATCTATCATTCTGGTTTCGAGTAAAATTTGATCATTTCTGTGCAACAGAATTCAGAATTTATATTTTAATAACTGCTAACATGGAATGAAAATGTTTGTGCTTTGAGCTGTTTATGGATTCTGTGGTGTTAATTAATTAATTTGCTTCCTTTTCATTCATTCTGTCTCTGCTTTATTCTATTCCACTGTAGAATTTGTTTTTGACTGTAAATTCTTCGGAAATGTTCTCAGACCTACCTGAGCCTGTAGGGGGATGAGCCCTGAGCAGCACTGTATAGACCATTATTCAACCAGAAACCCGTCTTCTTCTTCTTATTTCAGCTTTTCCCTTCAGGGGTCGCCACAGCGAATCATGTCTCTCCACCTATCCCTATCTTCTGCATCCTCAACACTTGCACCCACTAGCTTCATATCCTCATTTATTACATCCATATACCTCCTCTTTGGCCTTCCTCTTTGCCTCCTGCCTGGCAGCTCCATGTCCAACATTCTCCTACCAATATACTCACTCTCCCTCCTCTGGGTTTATCCCCCAAACGTCTAATATGAGCTGTCCCTCTGATGTCCTGTCCAACCGTGTCACTCCCAAAGAGAACCTCAACATCTTCAGCTTTGCTACCTCCAGCTCTGACTCCTGTCTCTTCCTCAGTGACACTGCCTTTAAACCATACAGCATGGCCGATCTCACCACTGTCTTGTACAACCAGAAAACATAGTATGGAAGAGAAATAGTCAAATCCTTCTTCATTTGGAAAAGGGAAATGAACAGTACATGATGATTTACAGCCTTGAAGAGAGCTTGAGGTTTTCATTACAACTTATTTCCCTGAGAGGAATGGGTTTGAGTGATCTAGTGAATGCAAGGATAACCCACTTTGTTTTACTTTTAGAAATGGGGAACTGGGTCATCTGTAATACAAATGAGATATATTTAGCTAAAAATACAGTAGAAAGGTGAAACTGTGTGGTTACCAGAACAGGAAGTCATTCTGCCAGTTTATTTGTCTTACACTTACACCACAGTCCTACTGAATCCTTATATTTTAATACGTTAGCGTTTCTAGAGCAATGACTCCTTTGCAGGAATTTGTAAGCCTGTCCTTGCTTATTTTCCTATAAGAGCATGCTGCTAGCATGTTTGCTCCCATGTTCACCGATTAATTTAGCATAGTGTTGCATAAACAGCTCATTGTATGTGAGAATACTGTTGCGCGAGCTGTGAGCAAGGACCGTTTTCATTTAATTATTCAGGTGTTTGTCGCAAGACAAAAAACTCATTTCATACTTCATTTAATTTAGAAATTAACAAATAATCTCTGGAATGAGAAGACAGCAAAAGAAAACACACTGTATCACTCACTTCAAGATAAGTGTGTGAGAGAAATCAATCTCGAAAAACGATGTGGGAAAGAGAGAAAGTGTAGGATGAATTTTTGGAACTGATTTTTTTAAAGAAAAAAGTGGACAAGAAATTATTTATTTATTTATTTATTTATTTATTTATTTATTTATTTATTTATTTATTTATTTATTTGCAATTCAGAACATTAACTGCTGCTTTATCAACCATAATTTTATTTTGAAAGTTATTTCACCTGTGAAATGAGCTCTGGTTCTGTTCAATCCCGTATTCATCTTTTTTTTTTTTATTCTCACTTTCTCAGTAGAAGAACATAGCTTATTATTTCCTTTAGACGCTTATCTACTCATCCATCATTCCTCAGAACGCTTCTTAACACCCTTTAAAACGGAGCAGGGTTTGATAAAGCGGAACTGAATCGCTTGTCACATGCGTGAATCAATCACGGAAAAGAAAGGTCTATAACGATGTTACAGAAAAGCGGCTCGAGAATACTTGGCTTGTTTATTATTTGGACTTATGTTACGAGTGAATGAAGCTCTGGAGAGGCTTCCCATGAGACAGTAAGAAGAAAATGGAAAAAAAAAAAAAACTCTCTTAGCTGGATGTTTTCCATAAATCTTCTAAGATGATCTTCATCTTAATAAATATGTAATTTAGAACAACTGTTGTTCGTATATACTGTAAATATTTTTAGAAAGAAAGAAACCTTAATATCTGATTTTTTTTAATAAAGACATATAGTAGTCTATTTTTATAGTGATTTACTATGTTTTTTTTTTGTTCCTCCAGAAAAATAAAAATTCAGTTCAACCAACTTTGACTTTCAGTTAGTCAATTGTGTGTGTGTGCATATGTGTGTGTGTATGTGTATTTGTATATGTGTGTGTGTGTGTGTGTGTGTGAAGATTCCCCTGAGCTTAAAATCTGCAGCACTCATTCTGTATCTCTTCCTTATTTAATGTATCTCCCATATCCCACTCCACAGCACCGCTCCATCACTCAGTCATATTATACGACACTTTCATAATGTTAACCATCAGATAAGATCATTTTCCTCTTTGCAGATCGATCGATATCTCAGGATGGAGGAAGGACATGCTTTTGACCTCGCTGAGAAGGAAAATGTCAAAAAATAAATAAAAAAAACAAATAAAAAAACCCAAAATGAATTCATGGATGAAGTGAAGTCGTGCTTTAGTTATTTCAAAAGGTTTCAAATTTATACTCCAAAAATATCAAGAATCTGATATTTCAGAACGTATTAAAGTGTAAAATGGTGCCTCACATTGTTCAGTTGCTTTTATGACAAATTTTTAGTCATTAACGCAGTGCTAGGCATAAATGCATCAAATAACGGACTGCTTTAAAAAAAAAAATAATAATAATTTGAAGAAAAACAAACAAAAAAACCCCACTAAACGTCTAGCCAGTAACAAACAAAAAAATCTTAAATCAGTGTCCTGGGAAAACAGAATTATTTGGTTTATTTTATAACCTTATATGTATATATTACATACAGTAGGTTTACATACATCACACACATAATCCTCCTATACTAACTCTAACATTTCATTCAACAAATGTTCTGGAGCTTGCAAAAGCACAAAATGGTGTACCACAAGGTTCTGTTTTAGGCTTCCTATTATTCTTTTTACTACCACTTGATGCTACACTATAGACATCACATCCTGTTGTGGTTCTTCCACAAACTGTTGCACCCAATTGCTGTAGCAAAACAAAGAATTTACAGTTTCCTTTCACTGGAATGAAGAGGCCCAGACCAGACGTTTGTCTGGGGTTTGGGGGTTCAGTTCCTGCCTCCACCCTGTGTGTTCATCTCTGTGCTTTCGGGATTTCCTAAAGACAAGCTCTGTGGTCTGATTGCCATCTCTAAATGATCTGTAGTGTGTGTGTGTGTGTGTGTGCGTGTGAGACAGGATATGTTGGCTCCTGTCCAGGGTGTCCCTTAAGTCCCCTGGGATATACTGCAGGTTCCCCACAACCCTACCTAGCACAAGCTGTCCAGAAAATAGCTGTATGGATAAGTGGAAATTTCTGCTGTATAACAGTAGGACTCATTATTAAATTCATTTTTTTTCTCTCTGTATGAAGCCAAACAGATGGACAGCTAATCAAAGGCAACACCATGCCATACTTCCTGAGGCAAAGCCACATCTCTGTTCACAGTAATTACTTAGTTAACATTACACTGAAAAAGTTTGGCTAGAAAAACTACTGAGACACAATTCTTATTCGATGTAGACTGGATCACGTCGCTTTAGAATAATTTTCAGAAAATTCAAAAGACAGGCGGTGTATTCTATTGACTTATTTTATTCAGTGATGATTTAGTACTTATTTTGATTATCATTTGAAGGTCATTTATTTAAACACACCAAATCAGAGGATCAGACATGCCTGGAAATACAGTACACACACATAAACACAAACACACACACACACACACACACACACAAAAACCTCGCCTAGGGCCAGGAGTTAATTATGGAGTGTAAACTCTCCAGAGATCGCAGTAATAACTACGAACAGGTCGGAAAATAAAGCAGACCAGCTGATGTGTGTTTATAATTTATAAACAGGATCTCAGTGGGCAGTGGGCCATGATGCTTATTATCATTTCATGAAATGAAAACAGTTCATAACTGGCATAGAGAGAGAGAGAGATAGCGTAGCATGTGTGCTGATCTGATGCAACACAGGCCGAAGAAGAAAAGATTATTATAATGAAACCGAATGCAATGATATCCTTCCCTGCTTATATTATTTATTAAAGGACAACACATCATGCATTTAGAGTTACATTTAATGTTTTCACTTGTGTTGGAGCAGCAGTAAACAAATGTTGCTTCGTCACTAGCCGATAGTCTCGGGTTTGAAAAGAAAACTTAAAGTGTAAAAAAACTTAATGTCAAAGATTTTTGCTGAAAAACGTATATCAAAGATATAGCTATTTTTGTTACAAAGTGTTTACGTGAATGGAGCTTTTAAATCATAGATAGATAGATAGATAGATAGATAGATAGATAGATAGATAGATAGATAGATAGATAGATAGATAGATAGATAGATAGATAGATAGATAGATAGATAGATAGATTTCACACGCATCGATAAAGAAAGAAAGCACTTGAGAAAGCTTGAAGTAGTGCTGAGCCCATTTACTAGCGACACAGACTGAAGTCACGCTCTCCAGCTGGCAGCTCATCCTTCGACTGACTGCTTTCATCATTAGTTTAATGTCCTGGTGCAGGCCAGTGGAGACCTGGAGGATTTGCACCGGCACTTCCTGAGCCATTTCAGCCATGCGTTATGGCACACACGGCTCTTAATCCACACTGCAGATATATATGTTCACACTACATCAGGCTGCAAACAGCTCTATATTGCACACGGAGCAAGCACCCATGATGGGTCACATTCCTATATTGAACTTACATCTCTCACATAAAGACTGAGAAATATCCTTTCTACTGCTAAACAATAGATGCTAAGAACATCTTCTCAGACAAATCTGAAGTCTTCTGGACCACTCAGACAAATCAAACATAGATCTCTTTTGCAATAATTCACAAAAAGGTTGTTTGTTGAACTGAAGCTGAAGAAGCCTAGTGTGAAGCTTGGGGGTGGGGGTGATATATTGGCTGCAGTCTGTACTGGTGCATTACATGTCACTGAAAGAAACAAATATGGAATGAGGTCCTGGCATATAGTTGAGGTGAAAATCTGAAAGTTCTCCCCATACTTTAGGGGTACTGTCATGTCTGGTAGGCTGATTGGCATCTCTAAATTGTCTATAGTGTGTAAGTCTGATTGTGTCCTGCAGGGGTTTGGTGTCCCCTGCCTTCTGCCTGTAGTCCCCTGGGACAGACTCCAGGCTTCCTGTGACCCTGTGTATGACAAGCTGTTTAGAAAATGAATGGTACATGATGGCCTTCATGAATTTGCAATAGAATTCAAGTCAGCAGCATAACCTTGTTAGGTTATGAATGTTTGGGGTCGTCATCTCCTCAGATTCTTGGCCAATAAGATTAAATATATCCCAGGACATCACTCCATCCTTGTTTCCTTCAATGACATGTAATGCCCCAGTACTGACTACAGTCAAACATATCATGATGCTCCCACCCACATGCTTCACTCTAGGCTTGGAGGTCTTTGGTTTATACAGTATACACAACCCTTCTTTCCTCCAAAGATGCCAAACTGTATAATTGCAAAAGAGATCTATTCATGTTTTGCTTGGCTGTTCCCGATTTGTCGGAGCACATTTCAGGTCTTGCAGCTCTTTTCATGCATCTGCTTATCATTAATTTAAGAGTTTACTGTGAAATCTTGCATATTGCACATTCCTTTTACTTAGACTTCCATGAACCAGTTGTACTTACAGGGAGGTTTACGTTTTATGCTATGGCTCTGCAGCTTGTTCCATTCAAGGGTTGTTTAATAATGTTGTCCATGAGAACTTTATAAAGCTGCATCACCTTCACTGTCAATGCTACTTTGGCTGCATAAAATCTTCCTATGCAATGTCAACGTCATTTGCGTGAGGACATCCTTTTGTAGTGTCTATACTGTATATAGAAATTGATTTTGTACAAAATCAAAAGGCATTATGTGTGTAAGTGGATATATAATTGGAGGTATATTAAATAACAAAAATTGTTAAATTAAATAAATTGTTTAAGTACCATTTTATGAAGTTCAGAACTGTCCAAGGTTCTTTTTTTTCCTATTAAGCAGTGGAGTATTTTATTGATTCAAATTTATTTTCTCCCTCAGGAGCACAATCTTTGCAGAATATCATGTCGGAAGAGTTTAAGCAGTGCTGCCATCAGATTTAGGTAGTTTGTCTGGAAGCTAAAAGATTAGAAAGACTTTTAATGGAGGAAAATCTCTATGTGGAATAAAAAATGGATTTATTTTTAGATTTAATTTAAGCTTGAAAGCCTGGGTCAAGACCAAAAACACCTGTATGTAATGAAAATAGATCATGACCTGTTCCTTAAACTGACAATGATATTAAAACAAAAGGTCTCCTGTTGTTATAGGTGGATTTTTTTTCCTTTGAAAGTTGAACAATCAGGTTCAAAAGTTTCAAGGGGAAGCAAAGAGACAAAACAAAGGTTATCCCTATGCTTACTCAGCCAAGAGCACGAAATCTCCTTCAGTCGGAAAAAGGAGCACACTATGATCTAGGTTTATGATTTCCATCAGCTCGTGGCTCTGTCCTCCGACTCAGAGTGCTTTCCTGTCCCCTCAAGCTGATCTCACCTTTGGCACTGAAACTGACTGAGGTGTTTCAGTTCACCATCTCATTTCTACAAGCAGGCTGCTTAGGGCAACATCAAACTTGGCAATAAGATGAGGTTGTGTCAGAAATATTTTCAGTTATTTTGATACCTTGATTAAGAAGTTACATTAAAATATATGCTTAGACAGTACAGTGTATTGAGAATCAGGTTATGCACATGTTTAATCTGAGTTTCTGAACTTCTGTTTTTATTACAAATTATTTATGTGTAGTTCATGAGTCCAGTGTTGCCTTTTTTTTTTTCCCAAAAGATTTTTGGCTTTAAAAACATGCACTAGCCTTTAAACAAATGTGGTACTTCAAATATAAAACAATGCAATGAAAGCAAGAATTTAAAAAATAAAAAATATAATAGGCGCCTAATGGATTACTAATGTGTATATTTGTTCAGTCATGATGGCTTCCACATGCACTATCCAGCAGCAGATAAGGACTTCATCCAGCATGTCCTTTTATTTTGCTTTTTTTCAATATTCTGGCTGTATTTACAGTCAATAGAAAATTCAGCACAGCATTTAAACATATTCATGCTGAACTGTATACTAAGAAAGAAACCAAACCAAAGTGTGATGGTGATGACATACTGTACAGTATGTGATTAGTGGAATTAATTAAACATCCCTCATTGACATCATATACTTGGCAAAATCAAGTTATACAAGTGCTGAATTTGGATGCTTTTCTCTTTTAGAGGTAAAATAAGAGTCAGGGAGTCTCAGTAAATATAGACATGGGATTACAGCTTATCTCCTGTAATCCTGTTAGTGTACAGCACACTAAGTTGCCTCTTTGCATTCATTTCACAGTAAACATGTTTTTAATGATTAAACATCTTGGGTTCTTTTCTTCCAGAGATCTTTATCATAAAATTAAGGCATGTGTTTGCATGATGATTGATATAGTTAATGATAAACCAGATTTAGACTAGTTTGAAATCAACACAGTCTACTTCCAAAATAGTACATCATTATAGTTAAAATGAATATTAAAGTATATTGTATATCCAACAGAATTCAAGAACCAAAAAAAAAGACAGGATAAGCCAAATTCAAATGCAAGGTATATCAAGGTATTTACTCCACTAATGGCTAAAAGCACTCACAGCAGAAATAAAGTGCTCACTCATAACCAATCACCATCCATATGCCTATTATTAAAATGGCAGGTCATGAGGGTTTGATGCACTTTACAAGCAAGAAAAAAAGGATAAAAATCATCCATCTTCATGAAGGAAATGCATTTTCAGGGAACCATAAGGCAGAACAGAATGACCTAATAAATAAAGCAACAGAACAGGAAAAGATGCATGAAGGTAGATGGGTAGAAATGCAGAAAATGATATAGGATTTCTGAAATTGTAGGTTATGCACAGTATAAGTGTTACTACATGTAATTGGAGATGGATGAAGATTGGCATTGAATATATTTATCATATATTATCTCAGAATTGAGATCATTCTAATAATGACAAGATACAGATAATTTATAGGTAAATGGAAAAAGACCATTAGGAAAAATTAGGTTATGTGTGTAGTTGGTTGCATTATGGTATGTGGATGCTAGTGACATTGTGTGTGGTTGTATGTATGTGTTATGCTGTGTAGTTGGTTGTATTATGGTGTGTGTGTAGTTGTATTATAGTGTGTGGTTGTATTATGGTGTGTGGTTGGTTGTATTATAGTGTGTGGTTGTATTACTGTATTATTGTGTATGGTTGTATTATTGTGTATGGTTGTATTATAGTGTGTGGTTGTATTATTGTGTGTGGTTGTATTATTGTGTATGGTTGTATTATAGTGTGTGGTTGTATTATTGTGTATGGTTGTATTATTGTGTATGGTTGTATTATAGTGTGTGGTTGTATTATTGTGTATGGTTGCATTATTGTGTATGGTTGTATTATTGTGTATGGTTGTATTATAGTGTGTGGTTGTATTATTGTGTATGGTTGTATTATAGTGTGTGGTTGTATTATAGTGTGTGGTTGTATTATAGTGTGTGGTTGGTTGTATTATAGTGTGTGGTTGTATTATGGTGTGTGGTTGTATTATGGTGTGTGGTTGGTTGTATTATAGTGTGTGGTTGTATTATAGTGTGTGGTTGGTTGTATTATAGTGTGTGGTTGTATTATGGTGTGTGGTTATATTATTGTGTATGGTTGTATTATGGTGTGTGGTTGGTTGTATTATAGTGTGTGGTTGGTTGTATTATAGTGTGTGGTTGGTTGTATTATAGTGTGTGGTTGTATTATGGTGTGTGGTTGGTTGTATTATAGTGTGTGGTTGGTTGTATTATAGTGTGTGGTTGTATTATGGTGTGTGGTTGTATTATTGTGTATGGTTGTATTATTGTGTATGGTTGTATTATGGTGTTTGGTTGTATTATTGTGTGTGGTTGGTTGTATTATAGTGTGTGGTTGGTTGCATTATTGTGTATGGTTGTATTATGGTGTGTGGTTGGTTGCATTATTGCGTATGGTTGTATTATAGTGTGTGGTTGGTTGTATTACTGTATTGTGTATGGTGTGTGGTTGTATTATTGTGTATGGTTGTATTATAGTGTATGGTTGTATTATAGTGTGTGGTTGTATTACTGTATTATTGTGTATGGTTGTATTATGGTGTGTGGTTGTATTATTGTGTATGGTTGTATTATAGTGTGTGGTTGTATTATTGTGTATGGTTGTATTATTGTGTATGGTTGTATTATTGTGTATGGTTGTATTATAGTGTGTGGTTGTATTATTGTGTATGGTTGTATTATGGTGTGTGGTTGTATTATTGTGTATGGTTGTATTATAGTGTGTGGTTGTATTATTGTGTATGGTTGTATTATTGTGTATGGTTGTATTATTGTGTATGGTTGTATTATAGTGTGTGGTTGTATTATTGTGTATGGTTGCATTATTGTATATGGTTGTATTATTGTGTATGGTTGTATTATAGTGTGTGGTTGTATTATTGTGTATGGTTGTATTATAGTGTGTGGTTGTATTATTGTGTATGGTTGTATTATTGTGGTTGGTTGCATTATTGTGTATGGTTGCATTATTGTGTATGGTTGTATTATTGTGGTTGGTTGTATTATAGTGTGTGGTTGTATTATTGTGTATGGTTGCATTATTGTGTATGGTTGGTGGTATTATTGTGTGTGGTTGTATTATGGTGTGTGGCTGGTTGTATTATAGTGTGTGGTTGTATTATGGTGTGTGGTTGTATTATGGTGTGTGGTTGGTTGTATTATAGTGTGTGGTTGTATTATGGTGTGTGGTTGGTTGCATTATAGTGTGTGGTTGTATTATAGTGTGTGGTTGGTTGTATTATAGTGTGTGGTTGTATTATGGTGTGTGGTTGGTTGTATTATAGTGTGTGGTTGTATTATAGTGTGTGGTTGGTTGTATTATAGTGTGTGGTTGTATTATGGTGTGTGGTTGTATTATTGTGTATGGTTGTATTATGGTGTGTGGTTGGTTGTATTATAGTGTGTGGTTGTATTATAGTGTGTGGTTGGTTGTATTATAGTGTGTGGTTGTATTATGTTGTGTGGTTGTATTATTGTGTATGGTTGTATTATTGTGTGTGGTTGGTTGTATTATAGTGTGTGGTTGGTTGCATTATTGTGTATGGTTGTATTATGGTGTGTGGTTGGTTGCATTATTGCGTATGGTTGTATTATAGTGTGTGGTTGGTTGTATTACTGTATTGTGTATGGTGTGTGGTTGGTTGCATTATTGTGTATGGCTGTATGATGGTGCCTGGTTGGTTGTATTATAGTGTGTGGTTGTATTTGTAACGTCATATGCAGAGCCAGAACACCAGAGGGCACCATCACCCGAATACTGACTTTCTGGCTATGGCTTTGTTCTTGCTCGGCTATATAAGCAGCACGCTGTCTGTTGTTAGCTGTGAAGTATTGTTCTCTCTTGCAGTTTATGTACCAAGCCTTCCTATTTGCCTCTGATTGCTATTTTCGTGTATGATCCTTGCCTGTCCCTGTTTTCTACGTCTCTCATTTCTCGGCTTTGTTTCGGTTTACTCTAGTGTTTGATTTCCCGGTTTTGACCCTTTTGCACTGCCACATCGATACTGATTCTAGCCTGCCGTCTTGTTTAATAAAGATCTGCATTATGGATTCTGCTAAGCTTGCCTCCGGTGCATCCTTACAGAATACTTCGCCTGCAGAGAATCCAGCGGATCTTAGTGCGACCATCGTTCGCCAAGGGCACATGATCCGGTGCTACCAGGACCAGGTTGAGGAATTAGAAGCCACCAACGCGCGGCTGCTACAACAACAAGCGCCGACCACGGCCTCAGCTCCCGTGCCACCTCCGCACAGAGAATTACCACGCTTTGCGCTGCCGGAGAAGTTTGATGATGCCGCCGATCGTTGCCGGGGTTTCCTGCGTCAAGTGGACAACTTTTTCACTTTACAACCGGAAGCCTACGGCAGCGAAACCATAAGATGTGCGTTCATGCTGTCTCTTCTAATGGGTAAAGCACTGGATTGGGCGTCAGCAGTGTGGGATTTGGATCCCCAAGTCAAAATCTCGGCGGATTACTTTGCAAACCTAATCAAGTGTTCGAATATCCGGCAGGAGGTAAAGACATTTCCGTACAGTTATTGGAATTAGGCCAGGGAACTGCTACTGCTGCTAATTATGCTATTGAGTTTCGCACGCTTGCTGCTCAGTCAGGCTGGAATGAGACAGCATTAATAGCAGTGTTTCGGGAAGGACTTTCCAGAGAATTGAAAGCTGAAATGGCGTGCAGGGACATTACTGCAACACTCTCCCAGTATATATCCACTGCTATTCGCCTTGACAACCTGTGCCACCAGCATTGTACACAGACTTCCACTACTCGCTCCACACCGCGCTGCTCTATGGAATACCACTGCCAGAGAGAGGAAGCCGCTGAGCCGATGCAACTGGGGAGGTCTCGTGTCTCAGAGGGGGACCGCGAATGCCCTTTCCAGCAGCAGCTGTGTTTCTACTGCGGACAACCAGGTCAACGGATCTTCCAGGGCCCCGAAAAGCCTACCACCTCCCAGGTAGAGGTTGTGAGACTGGTTTCTAAAGTTTCTCTGCCAGTTAGCTTCTTGCATAAGGATTCTCGCTTTCTCGTCACAGCGCTGATAGATTCCGGAGCTGCAGTAAATCTGATTGACCGCAATCTAGTACGAGAACTCGGACTCATTACCATCCCATGTATCCCACCGCTAAGAGTCACAAAGTTCCGCTATCACAGTTCCGTATCCCTATCCACTTCCTCTTGTGCCCGCCGCACTCGAACAGTTACGAGGACCCAAGATCTTCACTAAGCTTGACCTGCGCAACGCATATAATCTTATCCAGATCAGAGAGGGCGATGAATGGAAGACAGCGTTTCACACAACACATGGACACTATGAATACATGGTCATGCCTTATGGACTTACGAACGCCCCGGCCATCTTCCAATTGCTCATTAATGAAGTATTCCGAGATATGTTAAATTTGTCATTGCATATATTGACGACATTCTTATTTACTCCACCAACTATGAACAACACATCTCTCATGTTTGTGCTGTCCTTCAACGCCTCACGGACCACAGCCTATATGTCAAACTAGAAAAGTGTGAGTTTCACTGTTCTTCCGTTGCTTTCCTAGGGTACTTAATCTCGCCCAAGGGAGTAGAAATGGATCAGAAGAAAGTATCCGCCATAACATCTTGGTCAGAACCCACGTCTATCAAAGGTTTACAACGCTTTCTCGGATTCGCAAACTTCTACAGGAGGTTCATCTGAAATTATAGTACTACTGCAAGCCCGTTAACTTCTCTGTTGAAAGGCAAACCCAAGAAAGTGACATGGACGGATCAAGCCCGGACTGCGTTTCGGAGACTAAAAGTGAACTTCTCTTCCGCTCCGATACTCTGCCACCCTAACCCTGAGCTACCGTTTGTAGTGGAGGTGGACGCATCAAGTAGTGGAATAGGTGCCGTGCTCTCCCAACGCCAGCCAGAGTCCAAGAAACTTCATCCCTGCGCCTTTTTCTCCCGTAAGCTCATGCCGGCGGAAAGAAACTACGACGTTGGGAAGAGGGAACTGCTATCCATCAAAGCTGCCCTGGAAGAATGGAGACACTGGTTTGAGGGAGCCCGCCATCCATTCCTGGTGCTGACAGATCATAGAAACCTGGCTTATCTCCGAGATGCTAAACGCCTCAACTGCCGCCAGGCTAGGTGGGCGCTATTCCAGATTCCCAGTTTTCAGTTTCATATCTCCCAGGCTCTAAGAACGGGAAAGCCGATGCTCTATCCAGAATCCACGAGACCCTAGAACCACCTGCCAGTCCTGAAACTATCCTCCCACCATCCGTCCGAATAGCCCCCGTGCAATGGGACCTAATGAGAGACATCGAACAAGCACAGTCTACCAAAACTCCTCTCCCTACCATTCCTCCTACCAAAGTATACGTGCCCTTGAGTCTCCGCCAGCGAGTTTTACAGTGGATCCATGAGAGCCCGAGTTCCGGACATCCAGGCATCCACAGAACCATTCAGCTGGTACGACAACAATTCTGGTGGCCATCCCTCAACCACGATGAAGAGGAATTTGTCCGCTCATGCTCGACTTGCGCTCAGTCCCGAACCAGTCGTCAGCTACCCGAAGGACTCCTAGAGCCACTGCCCATTCCTCATCGACCATGGTCTCACTTAGCAGTGGACTTCCTCACCGACCTCCCTGTCTCGCAAGGCTTCACTACAGTCATGGTAGTAATTGACAGGTTTTCCAAGTCATGTAAGCTAATCCCCATGAAGGGTCTACCTACCGCCATGGAAACTGCTACCGCAATCTTCGAGGAAGTTTTTCGTCACTATGGCCTACCTGAGGACATTGTTTCTGATCGCGGCCCACAGTTCACCTCCTGTGTGTGGTCGGAGTTTTGTAAAAGTCTAGGAATCAGTATCAGCCTCAGCTATGGGTATCACCCTCAGTCTAATGGACAAGCAGAGAGACTTAATCAAGAGATTGGAAGATTTCTAAGAACTTACTGTAGCCTCGAACAGCACCGCTGGAGTGAGTTTCTCCCTTGGGCTGAGTATGCCCAAAACTCATTGCGCCACACCTCCACCGGCTTAACTCCTTTCCAGTGTGTGCTGGGCTACCAACCTCCCAACCTCTTCCCTTGGTCCGGGGAACCCTCAGATGTGCCCACGGTCAAGGACTGGTCCATACGTAGCCAAGAGGTATGGGAGAGAGCTCATTTGCGCCTCCAAAGGGCGATCTGACAACAGGAAATTCACTCTAACTGTCGTCGGCGCCCGCATCTTGCTTACCAAGTGGGGCAGAAAGTATGGCTCTCTACAAAAAATCTAAGACTGAAGCTCCCGTGTCATAAGCTGAGCCCCAAGTTTGTTGGCCCGTTCCGAATCCTACACCAAGTGAACCCTGTTTCTTTCCGCCTCGAGCTTCCCCCCACATACCGCATTTCTCCCACCTTCCATGTCTCTTTACTGAAGCCCTTTCATGAACCTCAGACCTTCAGCCCCACTATCACCGAACCACCCCCTCCGTTGGACATTGATGGTTCTCTAGCTTATCAGGTACGCATGATTCTTGACTCTCGTCATCGAGGTGGACGCCTTCAATATCTGGTGGATTGGGAGGGGTACGGCCCGGAAGAACGCTGCTGGGTCAATGCTCAGGACATTCTCTCTCACGGAAGAATTCCACCTGAACTTCCCGAACCGACCTGCCCCGCGCCCGCGGGGGCGCCCGCGTCGTCGAACACCTGGAGGTGTTCCTAGAGGAGGGGGTTCTGTAACGTCATATGCAGAGCCAGAACACCAGAGGGCACCATCACCCGAATACTGACTTTCTGGCTATGGCTTTGTTCTTGCTCGGCTATATAAGCAGCACGCTGTCTGTTGTTAGCTGTGAAGTATTGTTCTCTCTTGCAGTTTACGTACCAAGCCTTGCTATTTGCCTCTGATTGCTATTTTCGTGTATGATCCTTGCCTGTCCCTGTTTTCTACGTCTCCAGTTTCTCGGCTTTGTTTCGGTTTACTCTAGTGTTTGATTTCCCGGATTTGACCCTTTTGCACTGCCACATCGATACTGATTCTAGCCTGCCGTCTTGTTTAATAAAGATCTGCATTATGGATTCTGCTAAGCCTGCCTCCGGTGCATCCTTACAGTATTATGGTGTGTGGTTGGCTGCATTATAGTGTGTGGTTGTATTATGGTGTGTGGTTGGCTGCATTATAGTGTGTGGTTGTATTATGGTGTGTGGTTGGTTGTATTATAGTGTGTGGTTGCATTATGGTGTGTGGTTGGTTGCATTATTGTGTATGGTTGTATTATGGTGTGTGGTTGGTTGCATTATAATGTGTGGTTGTATTATGGTGTGTGGTTGGTTGCATTATAGTGTGTGGTTGTATTATGGTGTGTGGTTGGTTGCATTATAATGTGTGGTTGTATTATGGTGTGTGGTTGGTTGCATTATAGTGTGTGGTTGTATTATGGTGTGTGGTTGGTTGCATTATAGTGTGTGGTTGTATTATGGTGTGTGGTTGGTTGCATTATAGTGTGTGGTTGTATTATAGTGTGTGGTTGGTTGTATTACTGTATTGTGTATGGTTTTATTATGGTGTGTGGTTGGTTGCATTATTGTGTATGGTTGTATTATGGTGTGTGGTTGTATTATGGTGTGTGGTTGGTTGCATTATTGTGTATGGTTGTATTATGGTATATGGTTGGTTGCATTATTGTGTATGGTTGTATTATGGTATGTGGTTGGTTGCATTATGGTGTGTGGTTGTATTATGGTATGTGGTTGGTTGCATTATTGTGTATGGTTGTATTATGGTGTGTGGTTGTATTATGGTGTGTGGTTGGTTGCATTATTGTGTATGGTTGTATTATGGTATATGGTTGGTTGCATTATTGTGTATGGTTGTATTATGGTATGTGGTTGGTTGCATTATGGTGTGTGGTTGTATTATGGTATGTGGTTGGTTGCATTATTGTGTATGGTTGTATTATGGTGTGTGGTTGTATTATGGTGTGTGGTTGGTTGCATTATTGTGTATGGTTGTATTATGGTGTGTGGTTGGTTGCATTATTGTGTATGGTTGTATTATGGTATGTGGTTGGTTGCATTATGGTGTGTGGTTGTATTATGGTATGTGGTTGGTTGCATTATTGTGTATGGTTGTATTATGGTGTGTGGTTGTATTATGGTGTGTGGTTGGTTGCATTATTGTGTATGGTTGTATTATGGTATGTGGTTGGTTGCATTATTGTGTATGGTTGTATTATGCTATGTGGTTGGTTGCATTATTGTGTATGGTTGTATTATGGTATGTGGTTGGTTGCATTATTGTGTATGGTTGTATTATGGTGTGTGGTTGTATTGTGGTATGTGGTTGGTTGCATTATTGTGTATGGTTGTATTATGGTATGTGTATGGTTGTATTATGGTGTATGGTTGTATTATGGTTGTATTATGGTGTGTGGTTGGTTGTATAACAGTGTATGGTTATATTATGGTGTATGGTTGGTTGTATTATGATTTGTGTTGTATGGTGTGTGGTTGGCAGTATTACTGTAGGTGTGTGATTGTATTATAGTTTGTGGTTGTATTATGATGTGTGGTTGGTGGAATTATCATTTGTGGTTATATTACTTTGTGTGTGATTGAATATATTATGGTGTGTAGATGAATTATGGTGTGTGGTTGGTTGTATTATTGTGTGTGTGGTTGTATTATTGTGTGTGGTCAGTTGTATTATGGTTTGTGGTTAGTTGTGATATTGTGTGTGGTCGGTTGTGATATGATGTGGGGTCAGTTGTATTATGCTGTGTGGTCTGCTGTATATTATTGCATGTGGTTCTATTATAGTGTGTAGTCATTTGTATTATGGTTTGTGGATGGCTGGATTTTGGTGTGTGGTCAGTTGTATTATGGTGTGTGGTTGGTTGTATTGTGGATGGCTGTATTATGGTGTGGGGGCAGTTGTATTATGGTGTGTGGTTGGTTACATTATGATGTGTGGTCAGTTGTATTGTGTTTTATGGTAAATGGTTGGTTGTTTTGTGGTGTATGGTCAATCATAATGTGGTGTGTGGTCAATTGTGACATGGTATGTTCCTTTAACAAAGAAATTTGGATGCTAATAAATTACACAGTCACAGAACAACAGTGTATTATGAACCCATCTTTTTCAATGGCATGAATAATTACAGCACATTATTGCTTCGATTTGCACTGCAGTGTAGAATCATCACTTTCTGATCTCACAGTCTGAAGCTTGGCTAATACACTGCCTGCTGTGACATGTTTTCTAACACAGTAATGTGAAAATGTGAAGGACTCTACTGTGTGTGTAAAAAGAAAACTGCTACACAATTCTCAGAGAAGTACAATGAAGACAGCACCAAAACTCAATATTTATAGTCATGAGCTGAGAATATTTTCAACTAGAACATGCAAAGATGTTTTAAATTGCAGGTCTATTTTTTGATCTTCAGGAATAAAGAACATACATTATGATACAGTTTATTATAGAATCCAGCCAAAAAATTACTGACACCTTATACAGTGTGACAAGTAATCATTTTAAATGTATGCAGGAATTGTCTAGCAGGATGTTTTTAGCTGATTAAGATGTTTCCCATCCCTGTTAACAGAGGTCTCACTAGTACCACTTACACTTCCTCCCTGGTCACTTCCTGGTCCTCCACTAATTATCCAGATTGTGGACATTTATTCAGGATGATAATCTTTTCCAATTAAGCATACATTTTCTTTATTACAAATTATATCTTCAGCAACATCTAGAGTGAAAAATATAGATAGTTACATCAATTTCAGGATTTCCTGTATCTGGTACAAAACCTGACAAACCAGAAGTGCCTGAAAAATGCTTCATCAATCCATATGAATGAGGTCTGAACATGTGCTTTAATTTAAGGGATAAGACTCAAGAAAAATGTTGACCCCATTTTAACACGGTCAGCTTAAATTGAATTAAATAGATGCTAAATCCTGATCATTTCTTGTTTTAAAATTCACCTTTCTATTTATATCTGTTTTGGTCAGAGTCTGAATGGACCTGTGGGCATATGCTTTTGTATGCAGATCCAAAACATCATTACTGCTTATAATCCTCATGAATTCTCTGTAAGATGATCTTGTGTAGAGAAGCAGATCTGTGTTTGCACTCGTGCAGAGTCAAAAGCTGAACAACTGTTTTTCTGCATGAACTGTGGGCAGAACAGATGGTTCAAGCTGTTTGGGGGGTTTTATATGCATTTTTCTAAACCCTAATTCTCTGAATAGTGCCTTTTGGGAGATGTAAATAAGCTTGTGTGAGAAAATAAGAAGCTGGGATGTTCTCTTTATTCTCATTGTATACTTCAGTCTGATTTCCAGTAGTATAACGTTAGCACCGGTTAAAGTGGTAAATGCGTTACTGATATCTCAGATTGGTAGACATATTTCTGTTTACGACCTGTTTGTCTTAAATGGACAAACTGCTGACAAAGTGTCACCAGTTTGTTTCTATTTAGAATCAACAGCATTAATAGAGGTTTTCAAGGAGTTAAAAATGGTGTTCCATTGAAGGTTCCACTGAATATTTCCCCTATTTACATTCCCCCTAAATATACAGGAAATTAGCTTCCATGTTAGACATTTCTGTTTGTATTAAAAGAGGTTATAGAATTAAATAACCTTAATTTTATAAATAGTGTCAGCTCTAAATGTTTCTCTTAACCAGCACAATAACTGAGAAGACCTTTTACACACTTCAAGAAACAAAGTTAGATGATTCAAAAATAACTGGTATTATTAAGAAAAACTTGAACATTAAAAATTAAGCAGCATATTTCATATCAAACTAAAATAATACATAACATTGGCCAATGCTGGCTTAAAATAAACTGTTAATGTTAGACTCATGTTCAGGGTTAAGGATTGTAGCTCTCCTTGTCAAATCTAATTAAATCTCACTTGTTGGAAATCTTCCAAGGTCACTGTACAAGTAACTATTGCATCAAAGAATCCTTTGAGCCTTAAAAGAAAAACTTTCACAATCCCTTCTTTTTAATGAAGACTACCAATGCTTACGCTTTGATAAAAGAAAAGCCCATTCCCACGCAAATGCTTATTTCTAAGTACCTCGGCTATTCACAAACACCTTCCCTAAAAACAACTCATCTCACAGTACACCAAGAAGTGATGAAAATTACAGACAGAGGGAAAAGGGAAAAGGCAACAGCACAGTCTTTAAAGGAGTGATTGTAATGTTGTAGAGTATCTCCTCCTCTTTTTTTTTTGCATCTACACACCCTCGGGATTTTATATAAAGAAAAATATCAAGAAATGAAGAAAGCTCTGATATTTGCACATAATCAGAGAGGAACAGAGGAAGAAACATGCAAGGAAAGAGAACGAAAGATGCGGGATCGGATCCTGATTGCATCAAAACATAAAAGAAACTATTTCTGAAAGTAAAGGAACAGTAGAGGTCTTTATATTTCTACACTGAAATAATAAAACCTTGATGGTATGAGTGTCTGACATAAGACAATTGATATTTAAAATCCAGAATAACTGATAGTTGCATAGGTACTTTGGACTTTGGATATCAATGACACCTTTGAAAGACCCGCCATCTTTGGCCCAACTTACAAGAGGAATATTCATGAAGTTTGAACATAAGGTATTCCTCTTTGGGTTTGGTTGGTCTGTAAATGAGATGCAAGCAGAAAGTCAAATGCAAATAATTATTTATCGCTAAACTGTTCAAAAGGAGGTGGCTTTATTGCATTGATGATCAGATATTAAACTCTTTGAAACTCTTTACATTTTTTTTTTTAAACACACCGGCTGAAGAGCGGTGATTGACGGATGTAACTGACTGACTTTGTAGATGGAGAAGGACATCTGTCAAAGAGCAGACAGAATGAGATTTCCACTTCAGATGAGGACAGGAGAAGGGCATTAGAAAATATTCGATCTCAAGGTTAAGTGAGCTATTTATGTTATTTATCATGCTTATCCCAGAAAGTGTTAGCTTGTGGATGTCTGTTCCAATTCACACGATTATAGTGAACTTCTGGCACCCGGAGCCATCTGGGACGTCACACTCCATAATCATCCACACAGTCGATCAATAGAAGAACAGATCAAAATCAATATAGACCAACGAAAAAGCTCTGGATATTTAATTGTCCTTTATCTTGACAACATTTCTGATTACCTTCTGTAATGTCCAAGCTACAAGGGGTTTGTCTACAGACTGCTTACACTTGTTCCTGCTGTATTCAGAGGAGTCAGAATCGAGCATATATACACCAGTTATTCATTGTCCCATTGTCTCCTGTCACAGTTTTTGGTGAACCATTTTGTAATTACAGCTGACAGACCTGGCAGATTGCTACCATCAAAAGAAGTAAACAATGCTTGAGATCAATGCTTGATGTGAATTGAGACCAATACTTGAAATCATTTCAGACCAATATTTGATGTGAATTGACACCAGTGATTGATTTGAATTGAGACCAATGCTTGAAGTGAATTCTTTAATCTTCTTTTTTTTTTTACATTTACATTTCTGCCATTTGGCAGATGCCCTTATCTGGAGTGACTTACAATTTATCTCATTTTATACAACTGAGCAAGTGAGGTTTAAGGGCCTTGCACAAGGGTCCAAGAGTGGCAGCTTGCTGAACCTGGGATTCGAACTCACAACCTATTTTTGGGGTGGGGGATGGTTTACTTTGCATGCAGTCAATATTAAGCCAAAAATGTTTATGCAGCTGTGCAGTAATTAGTCAAGTCCAGTGTGAGACCAACTGGCAGTGAAGTTTCTCCTTTACAACATCAAGAGGATCTGGCCACAGATTTGTACCCACAGATTTGTACCCTTGAGGTCACTCAAGTGCTTGTTTCATCCCTTGTCATCTCAACACTGGACTACTGCAACCAAGCCCCTGGCAAGGTCTGCCTTTTACATACCATCCAGCCCTTCTGCAAATGACCCAGAATGTAGCTACAAGACTTTTTTCTAACCTCACCAAGGGCTTGCACATCACCTCTTTGCTGTGTTCCCTCCCTGGCTTCCTGTAGCTTTTGGCATTAGATTTCAAACACTGTTGTTGGGCTACAAAGTCAAAAATAGACCCCCTACCTGAAGGCACATTGCACATCCTGCTCTGCACAACACTTCCTGTGGGTGTCTTGATTTACCATCATTCAAGGTCAAAGAAAGACCTGCGTCAAGACTTTTTGTCCTGTTGGTGGAATAACCTTCCCTTGGGTATCTGAACAGCTTTGTCACTGGTGCACTTCAAAACAAGACTAAAGACCTTCCTCTTTACCAAACACTTGAATTAGCACTCATTTCATTTCTTTTAAAAATACATTGAGTTTTTTTTTTCAAGCTGTATTAACCGCTAATAACCTGATGGTATTCACAGACCCTGCTCTATTGACATCCTAACATGAGGATGCATTTCAACAGAGAAAGAAAAAGAAGCTCCTCAGTACCTTAAAACTGCACAAACCAGTTGGATCTCTAAAAACCGATATTAAACAGTCTGATTTAGTCATAGTCTAATAGGAACCGGCCTGTTCTAGTCCTCACTTTGATTGCCCAATTGCTTTCTCATTCCTTCCAGTATTTTGGCTTTTTATTCCCTCCAGTATTTGGCACAACAGAATGCTGGTCTGATCTCAAGAAACCCATATTAACCAGTCTGATCTAGTTTTAGTCCAATTGGAACTGGTCTATTCCAGTACTTAATATGATATCCCAGATGCTCTCTTTCCTTGCTGTATTTGTCTTTTTTTTAACTGCACAAAGCCAGCACTATGACAAAACTTGTTGAAGACACCTACACATCTCCCATGTGGGATGTCAGCAAATGGTTGATGTTTCCACTTCTTTTAAAGCCTATACCTTTGTTTACTGTAAAAATCCCCAGTAGCAACCACTTACAAAACAACAGCCGCCTACATGTGCACCGTTCAAAGAAAACAAGTGTTGGACATCTGAAGAGGAAACAGCGCATGTGTCCCTGCTCCATTTTCAGTTCGTTTATCTGTGGTGAATAAAAACATTTCAAATCTGAAACAAATGGACATAATAACAATAACTAGGAAAATCCGAAGAGAGAATCAGGACAGCTCTTTAACTGTCTTTCCCTTGAGCTTGTTCACACTGGTGAGGAGTTTCCTGGAGGTATAACAAGAAAGATCTCCCAAAACACCCCAGGGTGGTTTAAAGACTCAGTAACCATGGCAACTCTATCCATCCAGAACACACTGTAGTGAAGTTTTGAACTCTCTCTCTTTCATGAATTTGAGAGCACTACCTACGGCAGACCCAGAATTACTTGTATGTTAATCTTAAAACGAGAAGTTCACTTTCAACACAATAATCTACAAATATACTGCCCTAAAAATTAAAGTAACACTTTAAAAACACATCAGATCTCAATGGGGAAAAATATCATGCTGGATATCAATACTGATATGGACTGGGTAATGTGTTAGGAACAAAAGGATGCCACATTGTTTGATGGAAATTAAAATTATCAACCTACAGAGGGCTGAATTCATAGACACCCTGAAAATCAAAGTGGAAAAATGAGGCTAGTCCAATTTTGGTGTTGAATGGGAAATGCTAATTGAGCTCCACAGTGCCGGGCAGTGAGCACAGGGCCCACTAGAGGACGTTGGGCCCTTAGGCATGAACATCTTGGATGACAACGGGGTGAGTAAATTATTTGTAAATTTTTGTCCTAGAAGTGAACTTTTTCTTTAACTTGTTACCTACCGTCAGTGGTGTCTAAGACTTACATTTTGTTGGTCTATTATGATGCTTTATTCACTTTAAACTTGCTCATAGTGGTGCAGTTCAATTTAGCACTCGCTTTCTCTCTACCTAAAGAAAGCACTGTAGTGTAGTTGTCTTCCAGTTAGCTGTCTGTAGTGCTCTTTCATCTCCTCATGTGTACACTCTGCTCAAACAAATCCAAAGCTTCATCCTAATACCACCATCAATGCCACAGCACTTTTAGTCTCTTAGACTGCTAATTAGAGCAATTGCATCATACAGCTAGGGTCTAGCATTAGCACCGAGGTCTTCACCTAATTTCTCATATATTTGACATTGCATGTTAGAAGCACTTTACCCTTCATGTTGCAATATTCTTTTCAATGCAATTGTACCTGTGCCACCAATAACAGTGTCCCCCTGAAACACATAACCGCTAACTTTTTACAGAAATAATGAAAATACAACACTAACTAACTAATTAACACCAGAATCATTAAACACATTACATTACAGGGGGATGTGTTCCAAAAAAGAGTTCATATCATCCCCGGGAATTTTAGAAATACTTTAACAAAGTGGCACATGCTAGTCAAACACATTCTCTAAAATAAAAGCAAAGCTAAGCATAACAGCTTAAAAACGAAGGAAGGCTCGACATGGGAATAGGCTCCTTTGTAGATTTTATTTATTTATTTTTTACAGCTCCATCTGGGTGCATCTCTGTGAAAGCCCTGAATGATCTCAGTAGAGTGGCATGCCAATTCCCAAATTAACCAATTAAAAATCTTCTAACTTTCTTACGCGCCAGAACTTTCTCCCACAGGACTAAGGACAGCGACTTTGACCATAAAAATCTTTCTTTGGCCCATAAATCAGTACAAACCTTGTTACAAGTCTGCCAATTCTGTAAAGCTATGGCTCATAGGATCAACCAGAGTTCCTGAAGATGAGAGAATGAGAGGAACCCAGTAAAGTGTGATGAAGTACAGAATCTGTGGAACATCTAGAAAGAATTATTGAATAAATCAGGCTGGTTACTGAATAATGAAGTACTGAATGATAATAGAGTGAATTTATGAGGTTACTGATGAATAATGCAGTTTGTCCATTTCTTATGTTATGGTGGAATCCGGCAAATGCATAATTTTTGTTCAAGGTTGGGTTGGATAGTAGACCATAATCTTTTACTAGTCATGAAAACTACTGTATATATGATCGCTACTCCTGGCCACGTTCTGCCTTTGCTCAGTCATCATGTCTGATTTGATAGTGATGGATTTTTCTACTACACACTTGTCATGCTAAACCTAATCTATTTAACAAATTAGCCTCATGTTAATGCAATCTACAATGCAATTTCTACCTGCATATTATATTAGCACAGGTGGGAGAAAGAGGATAAGCATCAACTCCTTCCTTACAGGAAGGAAACAGACAAGGCAGGAAATTACTGATTGGTCAGTTAAGGATTGATTAGTCAGTTAGTTGTGTCTTGCATATAAACAGATGGATTAAATATATGAATATTCAGTGTATTTTTTCTTAGGTTTGATTGTTGATGACAGCTTAAACACTCAGAAAGACAGTTTTACATACAGTGTTACATGCATGCTGTGCTGTACAGTATGTCTTCCTCTTTTAACATATTACATGGACATTATCATTATCCCAGGCTTTCTCCAAAGCTACAGCTTTCCTCAGGCAGTGCCCGATTTCATCCAGATAAACGAAATGACATCAAACGGCTGCGATCTTTTCCGCAGCAACTCCAGTGGGCTGAATGCTAAGCCACCTACATGCCACATTCTTTATTTTACTCACCCAAAAAAGGAATAAATTAATTTATCTTACTCCAACCATCTTAAAAGAAAGGTCCTGCAATGTATTATGCCGAGTTTCACCATCAAAGCTGCTCTAATGCTGAGATTAAAGCTGAAATATCTAACATTTCGGGTCATTGATATTCTGTAGAGGATCTGCTACACTTCCAACTCGATTCGTCACACGGTTTTATTGCAGAGATGAAACGGTGCGTCACCTGAAACTTACTGACTTTTCAGATAAGGAGAAATGAATTTGATCGTAGAATGGCATTTAGTCAACGATGCATTTACCTTTAAATTTAACTTTAATCTTCATTTTTTCACATAATCATTCACTGCTATGGCAATTTTCCTTCTGTGTAATGTGATTTTATTTAAATGTGGAAAATCGGAAATAAATTATGCAGTTTTCATTAGATATATGCACTTGGGGACAGTTAGGGTTTCACCTTCCCCCTGAATAATCAGTATTTTATTGAATAAAACCAATTTAATAAACATTCTTATATTACAAACAAAGCAGAAACCTCCAGTGCTTGTGGGAATAACCAAAGTCATATAAAACTTTATCAAACTTGGTGGTATTTTTTTTATTTATTGACCTGAACATTTATTTTATTTTTTATTTTTATTCTTACTTTTATTTATTTATTTATTTATTTATTTATTTATTTATTTATTTATTTATTTATTTATTTATTTATTCATTCATTTATTTATTTATAGATTTTTGTTACTTACTACTTTGTTACTTAATACTTTTCTTTTCTCGTAAAATTTATTAAATTATATTCTGTTTACTGTTTATGTATGAATGTATATTTGCTTATATATATTTCTAAATCTATTTATTTATTTATTTAGTTAGTTAGTTAGTTAGTTAGAAGTATGAATGTTCTATAAAGTCAAGCTCAAGGATAAGCAGCAAAGAAAAAAAGAAAACAAAAATGTGTCTATTTTCTTTATATGAAAAAAGTGTAATGTGTAAGAAATAAATGCCAAATATTAAATTGATATTAATTATTAATTTACATTGTGTAAGAACAGATCGTCTGACATCATGTTCACACTAAATGAGCGTGAGGATTTTTATCCAGCAGAGAAAATAGTCAAATTAAAGTGTGACTACTTTTTTTTTCTATTTATCTGATACTTTCAAATCTACAGTACCCCTTTTGACTTTTCAATCCAATCATGAATCTATGATAGCTATGAATCTATCTACTTATATTATAACGGTTGCATGTAATTGTACCGACTGTGTGCTAATAAGCCATTAAAGGTCTTTCTATATCCAACTGGAGTTCTACATAACATGGAGAGCTACATTACCTTACAGATACAAAGCTACCAGAGATCTTTTATTTTTAATCAGAGCTACCAGCTTCAAGCGACATGAACGACAGCAACCGTTGGCCTAAGAGTTAAGAAAAGTTGAATATGGAATCTGGAGTGTAGACAGTAGAGCGCAAGTGATCCGTGGCAAAGGCACACTGCTTCTCCTTCATCTCGTATATGATGAATGTAGATAAGTTAAGTATTTGTCACATAAACATTACTGCACAGTGAAATTCTTTCTCTGCATATCCCATCCTTGGAGGGTTGGGGTCAGAGCACAGGGTCAGTCATGATGCAGCACACCTGAAAGCAGGGGGGGTTGGGGGTCTGGCTCGAGGGCCCAACAGTTGCAGTTTGGCCGTGCTGGGGCTTGAATCACGATCTTCCAATCAACAACTCAGAGCCTTAACCACTTGAGCTTCCATCACCATATATACACTGCGTTTTATACACAACGTCAAATCTTCCTCAGAATGTTTCATTTCATCTGCAAAAAAACCCTGATCTGCATTGCTACTTGCAGCATCCACTGAGAAACAATATCACTATGGCAAGGACTGTGATATAAGGACTGCCTACTGACGACTTCGTAATACAGCGACTGGAGACTTGTGGGATTTGTGTGACAACTGGACATGTTTTTAGGTTACTTTTTTCCTACATTTTTTAAAAAAGCAATGACAAACTAATTTTAAGCAATTGATTTGTTGTTATTTAATTCTGTATTAAACGATTAAAATAAAATATATATAATATTTTATAAATTATATATATAGTTTCCTTTTAGAATGCCTTAAAATAGTTCAGATTTTTAAACATTTTTATTTTGTTATATTTGTTAAATTAAAATTGTGTTATTTATTTTTAATGTGTATTTATTAAATTTGGGTTCTTTATTCTTATTAATTCACACATGTTTTTGTGTGCCATCAAAATGTCTTTCAGACAACATACACACAACAAACAAATAAAGCAACCATGTTTTGTGTTTATTCGCATCGACAATTAAGATTCTGAAAGGAAGGATAAAGTCCTGGTATACGAAGTGTATATGCCATACTGTTTTCTGCTAAAAATCAGTGCAGATGGAACAGGTGCATTGTGGATCTTTGGCATTGTTATCCGCTGTGAACGTCATTCTCTCCTGCTGCTATAATTCATTTGTCACTTCTTTTCTTTTTTTTTTTCTTTTTTTTTTTTAACACAACCAGAAGCCCAGTTAATTTCCTTTCAGCTGTGTTTCCTTTACCGCGGCTTCCTGCCTGCCATCCTGTCACACGTCCAAGAAAGATTAGAGAATTTGGAGTGCAACAGTCCAGCAGTTAAGTGCCAAATTGGTGTCCTACATTTTTACTAGAACATTAAAAATCAGGACAGCAGCAATCTGAGTTTTATGCTAACTCAGACGTGAAAGATAGAAGACTGCATCGCAGACTTTTTCCTTATCGCTGATATCAGTGGTTGGTACGTTCGAAGGTATATGCACTGAAAGCTTTAAAGAAATATCAGCAAATTATTTCCACCCCAATGACCATGACTTTTTTTTTCTAATCACACTTCTTATCAACCCTCCAGCTCCTCCTACTGCACCACATTGCATTAGCGTAAAAAAAGAAAAATCCAATTTTCACCACTAAAGATCACTCATCATTTCACCTCTAATCAGTAAGTGCCATGTTCTGAGAAAAAGAAATAAGAAAAAGAAAGAAAGAAGTTCAGGTTGATCTTACTGCATGTCAGAAGAAGACTATGAACCAGGTCAGCCCTGAGGTCAGTAAAGATCTGCAAACTTACCTGTTGAAAGAAAAAGAGACATGAATCAAAATCAAAACTTGCTTCCTTTTTCCCCCATCATCAACCAAACCCAGATCCCAAACCATAAAACTTTGAATTCCTGAGGTTTCTAGCAATGTCAAGCTAGCAATGTCAGTCTTCACTGGGACATATCTGTTTGGACTTTCTCTTGAGACAATAAGCTTTACCTTCTGAAACCAAGGCCTATTTTTGAGCAATTTGCTTAAAAAAAGACTTTTTAAAATGAGTATACCTCAGAAACTACAAGGTGTATGAAAATAAAATACCAAAATAAAGGTAACATGCGAGACTGCTTCATATGTGTTAAAATAAGTACAGTGGAAACTCAGCATATGAACTGAATATGGTCTGGAGGTGAGTTCTTAAGGCAAAAATTTATATTGAGAAATGAATTTTCCCATAAGTAATAATGGGAATGCTGATAATCCATTCCAGACACCCAAAAATATTACCAATATTACCAATACGAAGCATATGAAACTGTATGTCTGCTGATCCAAGCCAAGCATTCCATGTCAAGAGTGCTCACAGGAAGTCAAGGAACCAAGCTTGGGCTAAAAATAGAATAAACCACCTACACCACCAACAATCTGACAACAAAAAAACGCTGACTGAAAAAAAAATTGGTTGGCTTTCCACTGATGCAAACAAGTTTTAAACAGCTCCCAGAAGTATGCGCAACTTAGCCGGGATTTGGTTGGGTTTGTTCAGATGCCGAAAATGCTTCTTATGCCGATGCAAATTTCTTGCAAAATTTCAACTCTTAATTCGTAAGGGAGGGCATCTGTATGCTGCGTTTTCACTGTTCATATACAGTGCATCCAGACAGTATTCACAGCGCTTCACTTTCTCCACATTTTTGTTGTTAGAGCCTTATTCCAAAATGGATTAAATTCATTGTTTTCCTCAAAATTCTACAAACAATACCCTATAATGACAAAGAAGTTTGTTTGAAATCTTTGCAAAACGAAAAAAATCACATGTACATAAGTATTCCCAGCCTTTGCTGTATTCCCAGCCTTTGCTCAATACTTTGCTCAATCCTTTATTGAAGCTCCTTTGGTACCAATTCCAGCCTCAGGTCTTTGAAGTTGGCTGTAAAATGATGTGTCTTAGCCCAAATCTGCCTGTCAATTTGAAAAATTGCAAGGTTCTGCGTTCATTTTTGTGTTACTTTCAGCAATCACAAAACGTCTGTAGGAGTCCTCAAAATCAAAATCAAGGTTCTGAATGGAAACGGCTAACACAGTCATGTTTTTAAACCAGAAATTCTTCCCTCCTTTTAAATTTGCTATGCGCACTCTGGTCACTGAACGTGGCCTTTCTTGAGAATAAAAACCACCAGTTTATTGAGTGAAGCAACCAAAGATCACTCTCCAAATAATGCTACCACCACTATGTTTCACAGTGGAGATTCTCAGGTTTCACTAAGCATCCCTAAACAAACTGGTCCTGCTTTTTATGCAGTCAAAAGGTCTGGGGAAAATGAATAGTCAGAAGGTTTGACACTGGACAACTACAGTTTACTTTTACAAAGTACAAAGTTTTTTTCAGCAAGAAGCCTACCTAGTCTTATTATTATTTAAAAAAAATAAATAAATCCCAGAATTCAGTCACATTCAACAGTCATCATCATCTAGTGAACCAGTGACCATTTACAGCTGAATGCACACCACTGTTAACACACTCAGCCATTAGCAGGTCCATGATGAAGCAAATCAATCCAGCCATTAAAAAAAATTCTTTCCACTGTCCAACAAACACACGCAACAACAGCACTAATAGCAGTGGCCTTTATTTTTTTCTGAATGACGTAGCAGGAATTTTATGGCCAAATGGATGCCCTGACATTTCAGAGCTTTTTCCTCGAACATCCCAGGGTTTCAATGCTAAAACAGCATGACATTAATAACCAACTAAGTGAAATCACAAGAGCTGATCCAGCCGAATGGTCAGTCTCTCTGATTATACCTTCTTTCTTTCTTATTTTCTTTCATTCAATGCGGTGTTTCACCGAATCAGGGTTCGGTTTTATTTTTGAAGACTCAGGAAAATGGAATTTCTGTAGGATGTCTATGAGATACATGACTCAGACTTTATTCAATGGGCAATAAGAAAATCCTTTGAAAACAAAAATAAAATAAAATAAAATAAAAAGGTAAGTTAATGGCTATTGTTCTATTCCGAAATAAAAAGAAGCAGTTCACTGCACTGTGATTTTATATCAGCTAGAAATGAATGTGGAGTATTCAAAATGTGTTTTAGTTTAGAAGATGCGCATTATTATGAAAACAAAAAAATATATATATTCGGCATCTTCGACTAGAGTAAAGATTAACATTCCTTTTCAAAAATAATGGATTCTAATAATGAGGACCATGTTATGAAAATGCAGATTTATAAAACATAATGAATAATTCAGAAAAGGATAAAAAAAGAAACAATTGGTGGAAGGAACAGATTAAAAGATTGTAGAGTTATATGTAAATACCAACTACCAGCTTCTACAAATATCAATTTGGTTTCCATAAAAAAAATATATCAAAGGATTCAGTAAAAATTATATATATATTTTTTTTTTCTTAATTAAAAAATCCCATAGATTCCACATAGTGACCTTACATTCCGCTGTTAAAAGAACGGAAAGAATATAGTGCAACACAGAAGATGGCCATCAACCAAAAATTAGTGAGCAAGGAGAAGAATAGTGAGTAAAGCAAGCAAGGTTAACTCTTTGAGGTGGTATAATTCTACCACCACCATGCTTCACAATGGAGGTAGTGTTCTGAGGGTAATGAGCAATACAAGATTTCTGCCAAGGTCAAAATGTTTAAGCCTTTTACTTGAACTTTTTGGCAGTAATTTAATTCTGCATTATCAAATATTCCCTATTTTAAAAGCGAGTGTTAATGGATGAAACAGAATTTTAATCCAAAAAAAAATATCATTGTCTAGTTCATTCTCCGCCCTTTTTCAGGCAGAATTTAAACACACTCCTTTTTTTTTGCTTGGAAAGAAAAAGGAAGGGAATGCTTTTCACCGAGGCTCAGCTGGCAAAGTTAAAAAAGAGTGATGGAGTTGAAAATACCTTCAGCCGTTCAACTGAATGGTTTCAAGGGACTTCTTAGGAGTAGAAAAGAAACACAGCCAGGGTCATTCCAATAAAGCCCTGCATTCCTCCAGCCAACATGGCGAGCTCCTGTGGGGCAGAATGAACTCTCTTCTATAGCTGCTCTAAAGGAAGAACCCCACCGTGACCCAGGCCAGTGATTTCCCTCGGCTTCGTAGTCTGTTAGTGTCTGGCGTTGAGCCAGGAATAAAGATACAGCTTTTTAGTTGGATTGTGGACATCGTACATGACTGCACTTTGGCACAAATCCTGGCTTAATTTTACACTGCATTGGAGATATCTATTTAATTTTACATAATTGTGTATGTGATCTTCATCAATAAAGACATTCAAAAGCAAAGGCAAGAGTCCTACATGACATGTAACCTGACAAAAATATTTCCCTTTTTCCCGGAGGCAGAAATATAATATCCAGGCCAAAAATGATATCCATATCCTACTCTACAGTGTTTAATGGTGTGTAATGACTTATATTAAATTAGATACTCAGGACTTTAATAACTTTTATAAGTATTTCTATTTTACCTAGCCTACTAGGAATATATTCATTAAAAAAGTACCAAAATAGTACAAAAAGTACAAAATAGTCCTTTTTTTTCCTTTAAAGTAAATGGTGATATCAAACTCAGTTCTGTTCTCTGAGATGCCTTAAGTGCTTATTCATAAGCAGCTAAAAGTCTCCCTCTAAAAGGTTATTCCAGGGGAAAACAATCTTGTTTTATATCAAATTTGCAGCAATAAAATCACTTACGAATTGCTCACGTGAAGGCATTCAAGAGTGTAGAGTATGTGATAGCAGTTCAATTCAGAAAGCACTGAGATATGTGGGCACATGGAGTCAACACTTACAACGCTTATTAGGAAAAGTGCAATTAATGGCATCTTGTGATACCCGTTTACATCAGCACCACTCAGACTTTCTCTATTAGTGAAACCATTTGGACTTAGCATGACTATGTCCTAGCTGCACATGGCAATAACAAACAGAAATAAAATAAACAAAATGCTTCATAACAAATCAGTTTGTGTATGGAAAAGTTTTTTTTTTCCTTTAACAAGCTTATTTGACCTCGAAAGGCCCTAGATATGTCCATATATCTTCATAAATACATACATAAAATACAACTCTGCTTAAATAATGCAATATCTCATTAAACTGTAGACTCAAACCAAACTTTATCCCTTATAATACTCAGTTCAATGACCTCTGCTATTAAATGCTCAGGGTTCAGTGTGAGCTCCTGTCTAAAGACATGTAATTGGAAAGTTATGCATTTTCCTCCAAGGTTCTGTTAAACTAAACAATTGCGTTTTCATTTTCCTGTCCAAGTAAGCTATCAGCGATAAGATCTACTGTATGTAAACTCATTACATTCAGATACATCAGTAATGAAAGCATGTTTAAATATTCATTTTTTTAATATCACATCTCCAATAATAGACAGACTAAGTGCATGTGGAGTTTGTAAGTTATTATCTACTCTCAATGACTTGGAAGCCAGACTATGTCCGTAATGGCATTAACGTCAATAAGAGTGTGCTATTATTACATCAAATATCTGCGTGATACAGAGAGCTTTATATTTTCATGTTTTTTTTTGAGACAGAATTATTATGAAGTTGGTATATTGATATAGTACAGAAACTAGAAAATGCACTTTGAGGATAGAAAGGAATACAGATATTTTAATTATATGCAACTGTTGCTGTACTGCTTTTGGCTGCAAAGAAAAGCCCATAGTACAGCACAAAAGTTTAAAAAATGCTGTCAGAGTTTTTGAAGAATTATTTATCTAAGAGAAAATCTTACACACAGACGGATGTCGCTCAAGAATCTCATGAATTAAACAATGAAGGAATGAATAAAACACAGTAGAGGGGTGTCATGATGCAAAGTTAATGTAGACACCCTGAAGATGATTATTTTCCTATAACAGCATGTTGCCAAGTGTTACAATATCCCTCTGATACCAGAGCAATTTGTCAACTATTAGTATTTTTTAAAAGGAATGTCTCATATTGGTGCAAGACAAAAATGTTAAATAAACGTCTTCTTACAAAAGTTTAAGATTTTACCATATCAATAATAAAATATTTTTATTGAATTAGTTTATTATTGGACCATCTGTCCTATGAATGAGATGTTACTATAACAACATATTTGAATAAGTGCAATAATATAAGTTTATGATTGAAATTCATCAATATCAGTTGTGGTCTTCTACAAAAAAATAGTCTTCTACCATATAACACAATTTAGTTTTGCATTTTATTATACAGTAAACTAAGTAACTAGAATTGAAATATATTATGGCATGTAAAATTATTGCCACCTTTCATAAAAATGAATTGAAAATTCCCAGCTCATGCAAGGATTTTGAGCTTGAATATTTTGTGTTTGTTTGTAGTCTTCTATGCCTTGTCTTCTAGGCAAGGTTACAATTCCTGGCTATTTTCCAGCAGATGTTTTTTTTTTTTACTGTCCTCCGTTTTCCCTTTGGAGATGGTTGACAAAGGGACTTAACATGTAACCTGCATGTAAGGCAAGGAAAATTTAATATGTAGAGAAAAAGTATATTTTCCTTATGGTCAACATAAAAAGACATATATTTCTGTCTCATTCCTTGTGCGATTACATAAACATCATCATTTATATCTGTGATAGAGATGCAGAAATGCTAAGTGATGATCATAAAGTGGCTACAGGGCCGAAATTTTTAAATCTGACTTTCAAAAGCCAAGAGAAACACCTGAATCAGAAAAACAAGGATGTTTTTTCTCAAGTAGCTCAAATCACATCATTTTAATAGAGCTAGAAACCAACAGTGTTTAATTTTACCACTGGGACACCTGGGTCAGAGTGTTTAGCAGTCCATTATGCTAATCTTCATAGCATTGTTTTTTCTATTTAGAGAAGTTCTAGGCTCTTTTCTAATTGATCATTTAAATAATAAGCATCACATTTTATCTTTCTTGATTAAATAAAATAAAAACAAGCTCATAAATCAGACTCCTAAACACTGAAAACATTGAAAACAAGCCACCCTGTACATGTCTGATTCACTGCAATTTATATTTCATGCCCTGGAACAAAGTTTGTGTGCCCCAGAGTTTCCAAGTTTTGAATTATGCAATTCCCCCTGCCTACCTTGACATTTCAGTACTTCAGCAGTGGGTGAAGTGAAGTGTTCTGTTGATTCCTGCCCCCTGCCAAACCTGACTTCATTTGGAGTGACAATCATGGCAGTACTCCAAGAGAATCTTTTGTCCTCTTTCACCCAGGCACATCCTGTGACAAACCACCCACATTGACTTCGGGGTGGAGAGCATTCAGTTCCTATTCAGGTTTTATATCTACACACGTTTTTCGATTTCTAGCCACAGAATGGTCTCTTTTGTGCAGTGGGGAGTTATGACACAGTGGTGAATTGGTCGATGAGACAACCCATGTAATATTCCTGGATTTTGGTTTGAGATACCAATTACTCTTTAACTCTTTAAAATGGGGTGAAAGAAACAAAGCCTCAAAACACCTTTCAATTAAAATTTATATTATTAAGGTTTCCTAAAGTCTACAGGACACAGCTGGTGGCTCAGTAGTAGGTTTCTCGCCTGCCATACGGAAGGCCTGTGTTCGAACCCCAGCCACTGGATGCAGTGCCGGTCCTAAGCCGAAAGATCAACAACAACAGGATGCAGGGTTCAACAAAAGGGTACTGTTTATCAGCTAAGTGGTTCCTGATTAACATTATGTTTTTATTACCTTTAGTGTTCATCTTTCACCAGGGAAACATACTGTAAACATTTTCAACTCACACTCATTAAAACAAATATCTTCTACCTTAAGCACAACTAAATAGTTCTCAATGGTTCTCTCTATAATTCCAGAGTATAGACTACCCTGAGGAGGAATATATTTGCATCAAGAAAATAAGATTTGAGAATGTTGCCTTGAGTTTTAATGGTAAAGGGTACATAGTAGAAGCTTCGTGTTTGTTATTCTTCTCTAGAATGTTAACAGAGTGAGATGTTGCTTTATGCATCCCAAACAGCATGACCTTGTAATGACAGAAGCAAAGCATCAATATTTCAGACTGTTTAATCTGCACTGAGCTTTTTCAACTTTCTTTGCCTCGGGGGACCTCCGAGGTTGGGGGTCCAATTCCCACCTGTGTGTACAGAGTTTGCATGTTCTTGCTGCACTTCAGGGGTTTCCTCCTGGTACTTTGGGTTTTCCCTCATTCTTCCCCCAAGAATATGCCTTGCAGGTTGATTAGCATTTCTGTATTATGTGTAGTGTGTAAATGGCTATGTGAGTGTGCATGGATTGGCACCATCTCATGCCTCTGAGTCCCCTGGGATAGACACCAGTGACCCTGGCCCCTGTAGATGGATGCATGGATGGATGTTTACAGCTTCAGCTTATGCACATTATCCGAATCATTTGTTTGTCTTGTCTTCAAATCAATATTGTACTAGGTACAAGTTCCTAGTAACAGTACTAGGAACTTGGAAAAACTGACAACATAGAACAGGGCAATGAAACGGTCATTCCCTTCAGAATCTCAACTCCGAATTCCAGGTCTGGCATAAACAAACCTCAGCAAATGTCACAACACCACACAGTAAACATTTTCTACTTGATGTAATGTCTACTCCTTATGTAGCTTTTTGTGCACTGTGATAGCCTGGCATCCTGTCCAGGTTGTACCCTGCCTCATGCCCCACATCTCATGGGAAAGGCTCCAGGTTCCTCCACAACCCAGCAGGATAAGTGGTGCAGAGAATAGAGACGATGTAGTTTTCTGGTCTTTTCACATTTACAGCACCATTAATAAGATGCAGAATAAACAATCAGACTCCAACTTTTATGCTGATCAGAGCCCTGAGAAGGAAGACACCACATCTCTAAGTCGATACCTCACATTTCCTATGTCATGGTCAAGAGCTCCCATTGATCATATGTCACCATTTGACAAAGCCAAGAGATCTGCTTAGCTCTTCAATTACTAAAACCAGACAACTACTGTCAATACTGCAATTAAAATGACGAGTGCTGGAGAGAGATGGCTGGCAGCAGACGCAAATTCTCTTCAATTTCCTATTTCTGTTAGACAAGGTGTGTTTCTGTAATATCCTACTACTACAACAAAAATCAGTTACTCATATAGCAATGGGAACATTTCTAAATAATATTAGATTTTGGCAATATTGAATTCTAGCCATAAAACATATCTAATTAAAAGTGATTACAATGAAATAAGCCTGCATTTAAGTTGACTGGCAAATATAAGGTCCTAGCAGAGTGTTAAGGTTAACTCTGTAATGGCAAATAGTAAAACTGGGATTCACTAATAACCCTGGAATTCCAACAGAATTCCTGGAATTCTGCAAAGGAATCATGATAATGATAAGACTTCAAAATATGTATGATCATGGTATTCAAAAAAGCCTGTTAAAATTAGCATGTTAGTTCATTTTTGTACATCAAATTAACAAAAATTCTAGCATTATATTATTGTTGTTTTTTTTTTTGTTTTGTTTTGTTTTTAAATATTGAAGTGTAAGTATGATTAAAAAAAAAAACCTCATCTTGCACATGCTTTTAAATTCACCTCAAGTTAGTACCTCATGGCTTAAAAAAAAGTGCTAAAATAATACAATGTGCTGGATCGTGCTATTTTATCATATTTCTTAAATCACACGTGTGGAAGCCATATTGTTAAAAGAAATTAAACCAAATTCACAGTGATTAATCTGATTATTTTATTTCATTTTCTCTTTTAAATCACTGCTAGATTTTATGTCGCATATTACTTTTGACAGCAGTAAAATAAAATCATGTCCTTCTTCAGCCAACCACCACCAAGCTGCCACTTTTGGGCCCTTGAGCAAGGCCGCCAACCCACCCTGCTCCAGGTGTGCTGCATCATGGCTGACCCTGCGGTCTGACCCCAGCTCCCAAGGGTGGGATATGGAAAGAAAGAATTCCACTGTGCAGTAATGTATATGTGACAAATAAAGACAACTTAATTAAACTTATTTTCTATCCCAAATTTTTTGTTTTTGTGCAAAGGGAAGGGTTATAAACCAATCCTGGACACTTCCCGAGGAAAATGTGGTAATTTCTGAAAGAGATATTGACTTTCACAGCTGCACAACATGACTCTAAATACAAGAAACTTTCCCTTCGTAGATATTAGCATAACATTTGTACTTAAGTCACTGAATAAACACTGAATAAAGCCATTGGTTTAGAGTTTGTCTATCAATCTTTTTATTTTAATCAGAGCAAAAAGACAGCATTTTTTTGGGATCTAAAATTCATAACACACTTGAAATGATCTAAAAAACAAGCACAAAGACCATCGAAGATTCATCGATTTCTAAATAGCGCACCATTTCTAAGCAAAAATTATCAGGTGCTTTCGCACCTTCTGAATAAATAAAAACTGTAACTCTGTGCTTGGTGGTAATTTCCTGGTTCTGGAGAGTGAGCTGGAATATTTTGTTTGTCATGCTCCAAGTGTAAAAGTCAGCGAGTTATAATTACATTTATTCAAATTACTACATCACCTTTTTTTTTTTTTTACCATATCGCAAAACTTCACAATCATTAAAAATCAACCATGCATATTTAATCAAAACTATGCCTTGACTCTCGGTAATGATTTATTAATAGTCCTGGGCTGCTTGTAAGATCTCTGACACCCAGAACCATGTGATCTATAACATTACACATTGCTACGAGTCTGATTTATTAATATTACCACAATACCAGATATGAGATGTGCTGTATCTGCTGAGCTGAGGGAAAGGACGGTAAGATGTCCATCACTGAGTAAATGTGGAATTAATGATTCATGCATCCATCCTACTTTCAATTGAGTTACTAAGTGATGTTAAATGAACATTGGTCTGTGGAAGCTTGGGACAGATGTGTGTATGTGTGTGTTTTATATTTTTAAGCCCAACCAGATGGTTGAAGTTGCTTGTGATTTTTTCAGTGACTTATTCAGAAATTGGTAAGCACTTGGTTTTTGGGAGCAAGATTTACTAATACGCATGCTAATCCATTATTGTTTCTATGGTAATGGCTTTACAGACGGATGGTTAGGGTTAGGGTTAAAAACTTCCACTTAAGAATATCTTCAGTTGTTCAAGCATCTCTAATGTTCCAGCCTGTCTTTAGAGAAAAATCTGCCAATTTCAGTCAAGCAAAGAGACAAGGAAAACTAGACACAAGTCTACACAAGCCTAAGCCATGAACAGAGCCTGTGGGGAACATTGTCTGTCAGACACCTTTTAGTTGTGACCTTTTATTCCATAAATGGCACTGAACTCTGAGGAGTACAAAAGAAAAACATGAAAAGCTTTCAGACTAGTCGAACCAAAGTTTACGTTTGTGTCAAAGCGAGTCTTAGATATCTCACTATAACAAAATTATTTAAGGTAATGCTGTGTCTCGTCTCGTCTCATCTCAGGACCTGATTGAATGCTCAGTCGCACTGGTGACTCTCTTCCTGGTCTCACATGGATGCTCCAAAGAGCTGCACTTCACCGAAAACAGTTTATTTCCTCAGCTCTTGAAAGTGTGAGGATATCTTAAGAATTAAGAATTTTAGGAGGTAAAAAAGTCTCACTTAAGACCAAGTGGTATATGTGGTGAAACTCTGTATGCGATAGAATCGTATAGCAATGTACTTGTGCAGCTTGTGGGTTATTTATAACTTTTTTGTGTTGGCGTGTGTTGGGAAATGATTGAGAGCAGGTGTGTAAACCTCAGCAGAGGTGGAGCAGCGAGGTGTTTAGGAACAGGTGCAGCAGCAGTGAGTGTTACTCATTCTCAAGCTGTTAAAGCTCTCACTGACTGAAACGTAGAATTACTGCAGCCTCAATAGGATGCAAATCAGCTCACAGAAACACTTAGTTTCCAGCTTGTGTGTGTGTGTGTGTGTGTGTGTGTGAGAGAGAGAGAGAAAGTGAGACTGTTCCTGGGGTTTATATATAAATAAAAAAAAATCAGCTAGGCATGAATTGAGTCACATGACACCATATCACACATGTAATGTGAACACATTCTGACCTGGATTTTATTTATAAATATATAGAAATGTATTCAGAAAATTCCATTTATTTCTATCCGCCATTGTATGTCCTTTTCTTTTTATCACTTGTTTTTGTTTTGTTTTTTCTTATTTTCTCTTCTCTTCTCTGCATTTCCACTTTCCATTTTGTATCCTTACATCCTTTCTTCGATCTTTCTTTCCTTCCTTCCTTCCTTCCTTCCATCATTTTATTCTCCCACTCATTCTTCCATCCTTTCATATTTCTATCATCCCATCCATCCTTTCTCCCTGGTTCCTTCCATCCATCCATTCATCCATCCTTCCTTCCTTCTATCATTCCATCCTCTGATAGACACATTGTTACTTCCTTCCTTCTATCATTCCTTCCATCCTTTCTTTCTTCCTTCCCTCCTTCCTTCCTTTCATCCTTCTATCATTTCATCCTTGTTCCTTCTTTCCTTCCTCCCATCCATCCTTCCTTCCTTCTCTACCGCAAAGACACCTTTTTTATAAATGTTTTTTAACAAATTTCAAACCTTCATCATCACATTAACACTTTCACATCGCGAACTGCTACATAACTATATAACACTACTATTCTAGAAAGTGACAGTCTGTGATATGAATGTGTCGCTAAGATCTTGATTGTCAGTAATAGTTCATCATGTAGCAAATGGTATATACTCAGGTGTGTTAAGAATTTGCAGCCGGCTTTTGTCTCTCTTTCTATTTCTCTCTGTGGAGCAGACAGACAGCTGGGATTGAGATACAGGAGAGTGTTTGTGTTACAGCACAGCTCATTCTGCAGGAGGTCAGGAACAAGACACACTCAGAGCTTTGCAGGGACATCATCCTGCCTGTCAAACACACACACACACACACACACACACACAAAGGGGTGACAACATAAGAGGGCAAACACCAGCACAGTGCAAAAATGTGGAACAGAAATCTAAGGTATGAAAGTGGAGGAAAAAAGGACTTCTTACATGCTTGGGTAAGCTGGAGCGTGAAACAGTAGGTGTGATACCACGATTAAGTTTATCAGAAGACGTTGTGAGGTAATTGCACATCACTATAGGAAATATAATGTACTACAATGAGCACATTGTAATAGAAACCTATGACCAGCTGAAAATGAATCGCAACCTTTTAACCAATCAGAATTGGGAATTCAACACATTATCAGAACTGGCTTGAACTTAAGAAGCTTTTTTTTTTTTTTTTTTGGAATTTAGCTGTAACCTATTAATAATTACGTCCTGTTTCGGAGGACATCTCAAACACCTTCCTCCTACGTTGCTCTGTTGCATTATTAGCATTCACAATAGACTTCATATGATATCTAACTCTGTGTACATTGCGTTATCTCTCCTCTTTCCTGTGCTCTAATGAAGCAAGTTTCCTGCTTTACTCCTTCGCCAGTTCTTTATCTGTTCTCTGTAGCTTGATAGTGATGGATTGCTCTACGGTGGAGTTGCTTAACAGAGCTAGAGGCTTTCAGGGACGAAGAGTTTCTCCACAGAGAAACTAATGGTGGACATCTATAACACAATTCTGTCCCGCCAAAGCCAATCTCCTTAACAAATGAACATTATGTTAATGGGATCTGCAGGATAATTCGATCGTCCAGAGGAGGAGACAGAGAGTGAAGAGAACAGCATCATTAGTCCTGATTTTACCTCATACAATAGAATTCAGAGCGAACGGCAGCTCTGACAGTAGTGCACATTCGAATACAATAATGTTTCTATAGAAACGGTTTATTCACAGAGACTTGTATGGTCAATACCCTCCAATCACACCAGGGTGTCAGTGTGTTCTAAAAGTCAAAGGTAAAGCTCTATGTTTACATTTTCTCAGTTTATATATTGCTGGTTTGGTAAAATGACAACATCAAGAGAGTGAGAAAAAAAGTAATGGTAAGGGAATGACTGCTTATATCAGCTATAGCATAAGTGAAAACAGGAACTGACCTGTTGCATGGATGTTCATAGTGTGCTACGTGTCTTCCTTGTGGATCCATAGTGTGGACTTAGGGATCAAACCTAGATCAGCCTCCATTTAGACCTTAAGCTCCTCTCACTGCTGCTTCATCTCTAGTGGAATTCATGCCTCCCTTCCTCCCTTCCTTCCAAAATTCTCACACAGAAATGACTTGCTGAAATCAAACATTTCCTCTTGATGTATTGCAAATATATTTGAACAGATACCCAGAGGAAGAATTGCCATTTTGTTTTGTTTTTAACACACAAGCAAAAAAACACATAAAACTGTTTGACCTCTGTTATGTTTCTTGCTCTGAAAAAAAATTACTTCAAAGAATCAAAAGACCTTAGAAGAAGCTGTAGATAAAAATGCACAGAACAGGAAGAGACAACTTAAAAACCCAGTCTCGGATCAAGCAAAACTCACCACCCAAATTCCATTGCCCTCTAGCCTGCAGTTCACTATTGTAGGTTTGACGATAAAGCACAGATATTCCACCAAGGCCAGATAAAAATATTATCTACTGTATATATTACCTTATTTTTGCCAATGTACCCAGAGCAGAGGTTATTTTTTTCTTTTTTGTAGCATCTAGAGCATGTTCTTATCTCATGATAAGAACTCCTGAGAGGCTCAGAAGAACCCTCATTACATTTTACTGACCTATTTCCCTAATTGTGTTTGGGGATCTGGGGATATTTCCATTCTCCTAAAGTGCTTTCATACCTACAGGTCCATTTGGAGAGTCTAAATCAGAGCAAAATCAAAGCATTTGGACCAAAAAAAGGTGAAGATGTAGCACATGCATTTCGATGAACACCTTCTGACAAATTGTAATTTGTAAATTGAATTTAACAGCTGAGATATGAGTTGTGGTATAATTTTGGTTTGCCTGGCACCTATATTATTTTGAGTGTTACATATCTACAGAGGAGATTGAAAATCAAACTTGGCTCAGGAAGAGTCTAGCCTGGACTCACAGTGATATTTACACTATACCGCACGGGCAAATGTAGCTAGGCACCTGACCATGACCCCTATATGTAAGTTCTACCACAAGCAGTTGCCACAAAGCTCAGTGCATGCAGCTGTCTTGAATGTCTTTATATGCTGTAACGATCCTGTCAATTAAGAAGACTAGCCCAAACCAGTTCTAGAATGACAAAGTGAACAAAGCGAGGTCCATGAAGACATGGTTTGATGAAGTTGGAGTGGAGGTACCATGAGCCCCATCTGTGGCTCTTCCCCAAACAGTTGCCTCAAAAGCATACAGTTGCCTAGAATGTCTTTATTTGCTTTCACATTATGATTTCCCATCAACAATCAATTAAGGGGACTAGCCGAAACCAGTTCTAGAATGGCAATGCCCTTGTGCGAAAGTGAGGTCCATGATGGCAAAGTTTGTCAAAGGTGGGGTGGAGGTGCCATGAGCCCCATTTGTGGCTCTACCCCAAACACTTGAGTGGCTTTCACAGAACACTGACCTCAACCCAACTGAACAACTTTGGGATGAATTGAAATGCTGACTGCATGCCAGACCTCAGACATCAGTGCCTGAACTCACTAACATTCTTTTAGCCATGTCTGCAATTTAGTGGAAAGGCTTCCCAGAAGTGTAGAGGTTCTTATAACAACAAAGGAAGACTAAATCTGAAATGGGATGTTCACCATGAACCTATGAGTGTGATTGGTCAAGTGTCCACATACTTTTGGCAATGGCGTGTACCTTATTTTCAGGTAGCGTGTGGGAATGTTAATGCAATAGTGTTATGAACCCTGCACACCAACTCTTATGGAATATCATCACCAAAGTAAGAGAGAAGATTCTGCTTTTGCACATGCATAGCAGAGCATGAAATTAATGCTGTCACAATGAATTGAAGAGACTGGATTTAAAATCAGTGCTGCATGAATTTTCTACTGGAGCTCTGCTTACGGTAGGTTAATCCTCTTTTATTGCACACATTTGCTGTACTTATATCTATATCTTGATACAAGAGCATAATCTTTAAACAAGATCCCTGACAGTATATTGAGCACTAGAAAGTTGATCATGTTGAGATGTTGGTGTAGCCAAAATAAAGCACATTATAGCACTGTACATGCACATATTTACATTCTGAACTGTCGGAGAGATTCGGTTATAGCCAGTTATATCCACTCAAGCACAGCCAACACTACACAAAAGAGACATAAAGCAAGAAAGAATTGTTTGAGATAAAATCTTTCCACATGTGGTCAAGCAATAAAGCTGGCAGCTAGACAGATCTAATATCAAGCAGCCAGACAATGCCACAGTGATGTGAGAAGTGGCATTATTGAGGTCAAACCAAAGATAGAAACACTGACACACTGGATCATGTTCATTCCAAGTACTGCCATGATGAAATACTGAAGTTCCCCTGAGAGAGCTGTGGACACTGCTGCCTTTCAAGAGATACCAGGAAAATGCTGCGCCCTGAGAGCTGAGCTTAGATACACTTCTGTGGTTACTGTAACACCCAGTTTTTTTTCTCCTATGAATAGCTCCATTCTGGTTTAATCTGGAGTTTGTTCTATGGGGGTATGAGTAGTTTGATTCAAGGCTCGTGAGACTTAAAGCGTATCTAAGTAAGATTCGGGTGCTTTTCCAGATGTCTGTCTTGGGATATGTTAAGTTTTCTTGGTCTTGTACTTTGATACACATTACTTACCAAGCATTTCAAAGGCTTCTGGCAAGATTTTAGGTTCTATTTACATGTTACTTCAATAAAGCTTAGGTCAATAAATATTTCAAAGAATGAGAACTGTAATCAAAGCAATGGGTGTTACAACTCCAGATCCCAATCCACAAAAACCTCAACAACTAGCCCAGTTTTAACCAACCAGCAAGAACACAGGCACACTCAAGGGCTTGCTTATCAGCCTAAGTATCTCAAAACACCTCACCAATCACCAGAGATCACCAACTACCCAGAATATTTTATCAATCACCAGAAATCCTCCCAAGCAATGTAATTCTCACCAACTAAAAGGTATCTTACCCATCAACCAGAGATCTTACCAATGACATTTATCTAACCAGTAGGAATACCATCAAACGGTGAAGGGGGAAGCCAGTGAAGGGAGTTTAGCAACAGGGTGGTGTAGGAAAACTTGTAGGGAGATTTGAAGGTTGGCAAGAAGTGACACAGCTGCATTCTGGATCACGAATCTATCCAACCAGTGGAAATCTCAGCAAAAAGAAGGAATTTGATCATCTATGAATTAATATTTCTGATCACTAGACATCTTCCCAACCAGACTGAATCTCCCTAACACCAGATATCTCATGAATCAATAAAGATCTTACCAACCAGCCTGAATCTATCTAACCTGTAGGAATCCCAACAAGCAGAAGACTAGCAGGAATCTCACCAATGAACAGAGAGTTTACCAGTCAGCCTGAATCTCTTTTACCAGTTTTACCTAGTTTGTTTTATGGGGCCCTGAATAGTTGATTCAAGGCTGGTGAAGTCTGTCTTGGGATATATTAAACTCTCTTAGTCTTGTTTGCAGCATCTATGATATCTTGTCCAGAATATACAATATTATTGGATTTATAGATAATACTTGACCGAATATAGCTTACTTGCTTTCTTACACATTACTTACCAAGCAAGATTTCAGGTTCTTTATACATGTGGTTGATTAGGTCAATAAATAGGAATACAGGCTGTGTATTTTTTGTGCACAGGTGGTGTTAAGATTGCTCATCCTCAGTGCATAATGTCAGGTAGCAGAACAAGTACTGCTTCTAGCAGTGTGGTTCTTTCTCTCTGGCCAGGCCAGGGTCAGTTCTCTCTCTATCCTTGTCACTGCAAACACTTGGGTCTAATTTACATTCAAAGCAAACCTGTTCCCAAATGTGCTCTTTAAGACCTCTTGACTTTGAGGTCAGGAGTCTGTCTATAGGCTTTCGACTTGCTGGAGAAAATGTCAGTGAATTGTAAAGCAACTCCTAAAGGTAATTACACAGTAGATCATAAGTACCTGAAGGTTAAAAAGGTGAAATGAAGAATTGGGCACAATTAGAGATTAACAAAGGTGAAGAGTGAGATAAAAGCTCAGAGGATAAAAGCTTAAAGACTCTTTGTACAGAATATTAAAAAAAAGAATAATTAAACAATAATGGTACACTCTCACTAATGAAAGTATGACCTTTTGCTGTAAAATTTCAATACATAGTTATAATAACTGTCTCATTAGCATTTTCATTCAGACCACACTGAAAAGTTACTTTGGCATAAGCAGCTTCACTTTGTCAAATAAAAAAGTTAAATAAATATGTACATAACTTTGCCTGATCCAGCCGGTTTAATTCAACTGAATTCAAAGTGTTTGAGAGTAACAGCTAATAGTGTTGAATTGGGTTTTTTTTTAATTTCTTTTATTGCCAAAGGGAAAAAAAACTAAGACCAATTTTTGCTTGAAAAAAAAAATGCAAATTTGGTTCCACTGAATAAAAAAAATTGAAAAAATAATTAAAAAAAATAAAATAAATAAATATCAACATTCCTACATGTATTTATTTATTTGGAAATTAAAGATTAGCTATATTGTACCACTGAATAATAATGTTTTCCTTTTTTTCCTTACTGCTATAAAATGGAAATTCCCCCACTGTGGGACAAATAAAGGTTTATCTTATCTTATCTTATCTTATCTTATCTTATCTTATCTTATCTTATCTTATCTTATTCTATCTATTCTATGTGTATTCTATCTAGCTTTAAAAAAATGAAAGTAATTCAATCTTATGGCTGACCAGTTGATCTTGTCTCTTTTTTTGTTTTTGTTTTATTATTTTTATTTTATTTTTTATTTTTCTGTGAGCATCTTCTGAAATTGATGAGCTTAAATGCCATTAAATACTGCAATATTTTTTTTTTTTTGCTCACTCAGATATACCAGTTTAACAGCAGGATGCTGAAACACTCTGGATTCTCGTTTCTACTTTACTGACGAGCAGCTAATGGATGATGCGTTGCCTTTGGGAATTAGCATATAAATAAGTACTGCACTTATCAGGATTACTTAAGACTCAACCTGAACAAAGCTTTTATTCTGCGTTAATGTACTCATGACTTTTACTCTTAACTGTTTTAGCTTTCAGTCTGTTAAAGACATCAGTTTATCAGTGCGAATTCTGTCCTCGGTGACGGCTAATCAAGCAACAAAGTGAAAGAAAAGAGAAAATAAATCAAACGTGGTGAAAAGAAAAGTCTGGGGCTTAGTCTATGTCTGCAGTAATTACACTGCTGCAGAGTCCTAAATTAAATCAAAATCAGTTTTGGTCCACACACAGAGGCAGGTGTGATTAGTTCAGCTCAGTGTTTAATGTGGTCAAAACCACCAAAGGCTTACATACGTAACTTAATCAACAAGAATATACAGGACTAGGAGATATATTGAAGTACAAATCACAGCTTCAGTGCTGGACTACTATTGGATTTTAACTTCTTTTGGTGCTATTTTTTTGTTGTTGTCTCTTTTGGTTTGTTGTTACTCTGGTGATAAGGAGCTTGTTTTGTTCCTGTTCTTACTTACAGTACAGAAGCTATAAACAGTCCTTTTCTTTTAAGCATCATAATCATCATAATGTTATTAAACTCCTCTGTTCAGAAGAACTTTAAAGAAGTTGCAGCTTTACTTCTGACACTGGCGACTCCTTCCATAAATGTTAAATAAACGTCTCCTTCCAGAAAACATCACATTTTTTTAAAAATCCGGTTATTAGTATTGGAGCTGTAAAATCCGTTGTACAATCCCCCTGTTGCTATAGCAATGATAACGGATTAATATACATATTCTTATCTTAGCAAAATATATATTAAAAGAAGCAGCACCAGAATCCAAGACTGAATGCTAGGGACATATTTACTCCCCCAAATGAGTCACAATGCATTATGTTTTAATTTGCAGTACAGCACGAAGGACAGAATTAAACATGATATAAACATCACTCTCTCCGCACTCTCCATTGCTTATCTCGGTTAATAATATCCTGCAGTGGAATACCTAACAAAGCCTCAATTATTCCGTAATATGTTCTACAGCCTCGTGTAAATGGATTTTAAATTGGTTCAGAGCTGCAGGTCATTCGGAAGAGATGATGCGCTGATGACAGGCTCACCTGTAATAAAAGAGCTATTGCAGTACAAATCAAATACTTTTCACAACAGCACACGTGCCTCGGTACAAATAATTTTATTATCAATACCTGAAGTTAGGGTACATGAGATAACATCTATGCCTACAAACCTTGCTCAATCTCAATGTCTGATCATATATATTTTTATTTTAATAAAAATGTTTAACACAGAAATTCAGTTTGTTTGACTCAGAATCAGAAAGAAATTGATTCTTTTGATTTGTTTGCTTCATTTGATTCGGTTTGGTTTTACAATCCATATAACTGAACAAATTATTGAACAAATTTAAAAAAGTTATAAAAGTTGTCAGAGGGGAGTGAAGTATTTTTTATTTTCTTTTGCAGTACTTCAACTCTGTCTTTTGGATCTGGATCTGTTTAGCCTGTTTGATTGGCTTGTTGCAGTGAGTTGACTGAGAGTTGAATCACTTTTTTTTTTAGAGTTCCAAGTAAAACGGTAGCAACTCTCTCATACTCGAGAAGGAGAACATACTAGAGTTCAGGGAAGATTCTAGGATTTCCGTTTAAGGGGGGCTCAGCCCCCAATGAGGGTATAATAGTAAAAAAAATAAAAATAAAGAAATAAAATTAAAGGTTTGACTAACAGGGTAGGATGGTAAACATATTGCAGCATTCCACTGTATTGCATAGATGTGTATAACATTTGAGTACTGAACAAGCCAAATACGAGTCTTCCTGATCTCACACACAAACACACACACACTCCTCTGATCCTTGCCCTGAGACGCTGCGGTCTGCAGATTGAAGAATGCACTGAAAGACGGGGAGGAACCGAAGTCTTGAAATTTAAAGGGCACTGAGGCGATCACAGATTTGTGTAGAGTTTATGGAGAATCGCAGAATTTTCAGGGGGGATGAGTACAAATGTTAGGAGGGCTTAGCAATGGCCTAGCAATGCCTATGTTCTATTAAAACAAACAAAACAAAACAAACGAAACACTAAAGCTTGTCGCATCTTAAAAATAGACACTGAATATTAAAAAGTGAATTTATATCTAGATAAAATGGAGCTTATGATTAAAGTTGGTGTCCAAATCTACAAAGCTGGAGCTTGCATGTTCTAAATAAACATTGTAATGATGACATGTTTGTTATATTATAGAACACTGTTAGACTTTTCCCCAAGTGAAAAAAATCTTCTTTTAGCCGTATTCTCTTTAGAAAGGTTTTGCAGCATGGTGTCCTACATTCAAATAGAAAATCCAGGACAGTGTGAGTCAAAGTCACTGTGTTTCATTCAACAGAAACCCTGCCATCTCTCTGTCTCTCTCCGTGTCCGTAGAGACTCGGCATAACCAGAGCAAAGCAAATCTAGAGGTTATAGGCCTTTATGGATCGTAATTATTAACTTAGCTCTCAAAGGAACTGACAGGTTGCAGAAATTAAAGTACTTCACGAAGGATACCAACTCTCAAACACACTCCGTCCTTGTGAAAATCGTCTCAGCACTGATTCTAAGGATGATTTCTAAGCAGCCAATTGAACAGCTGCCCCGATCGCTCCGACATGCCGGTGATCCAAATCGATTCCAGTGTCTGAAATTTGTTCAAAAGATCACACTTATAATAAATCTATAATGAGTCTTGTTAGTAGAGAGAAGACACAGACTAAGTGCCGGTGGATGTTACTGGCTAGGCTCAGAGGAACACGTCTATAAGCTATAGCTAAGCAGAGCTAACAGCTCATATCACCAGAGTTCAAAAAGATGAACCATCAGATAAAGACAGACACTGTAAAGTGAACAGACTCAATCCTAGCACATGGAACGTCAGGCTCAGGTCTGCAACTCAATTACACACAACACTCACAACACAGACTCCAAGAACAACCAGAGAGAATATAAAGAAGAAAGAAAGAAAGAAAGAAAGAAAGAAAGAAAGAAAGAAAGAAAGAAAAAAAGAAAGAAAGAAAGAAAGAAAGAAAGAAAGAAAGAAAGAAAGAAAGAAAGAAAGAAAGAAAGAAACAGGCAGGCATGCACGGACAGACAGACTGGTAGACAGACAGACAGGCAGGTAGGCAGATATATAAACAGGTATAGTCCGTGGTGAATAAACCCAGACTGTGTATGTAGAATGTAGCAGACAGTGGAGGAGTGAGCTCATGTTTGCTTTATTAATGAGAGCATTTTCAGGTTTCAGGTAAAACATAGCCAGAGTGATGTGGACTTTGGGTAAGAGTTTATTTCCATGTTGTGAGTGTATTAGTGAAGTGCACACTCGAATGCTCTCTAATTGGAACATGAAAAACCTGACTCTACTAATCCATGTCAAATCCTCTGCTTGTGCTAATGGGCTGCAATGCTAATGCACTCAGCTAGCAGCTCTGTGGGAGAGGAGATGAAGAGCGTTCGGCTTTTAGAGCCACCAACAAACAACACCTGTAATTTACCCCCAGAGAGCACCCTCTCTAACTAACCCCCTCTCATCTTCTACTCCTCAACACTGACCCTCTCTCTTCTACTTCAAAGAAAGAAAGAAAGAAAGAGGGGCAGTGATCAAATGTTGCAAAGGAGAACAAGAGAAAGAAAGAAAGAACCGGTGTTTATAGCTGCTATAGCATAAGTGACAAAAACAACAGGTTACATGTATGTTTAGCAATAATGTGAGTAAAGCATGTTCCTGAATACTTAATCCTTAGCAGATTGTTCATGGACTTGTTTACTGCCACAGGTCAAAGGTCATGGCAGTAAAGGCAAGTGCAAAATGAAGTAGCTAAAGTCCTTTTCCCTTCGGGTATTTGGCTTTTCTGTTCGGAATTTGCTGCTATTGCCATAGCAGCGAGTTCGATTCGTAGATGCTCTGACAAAACATGAATATTGGGACCTAATTTTTACTTCTCAATGTAATGTCATGTTCCAAGTTCTTCTCGCTTTCACAGTTTCCTTGTTCCCTCTTCTGAGTAGACATTGTGACTTTTATTTCCATCATTTTTCTGTTGTTCTGACTTTAGCTTGTTGATCTGAATTCTGCGCATCGATTTGTGCACCATGAGTTCAGCCCAGCTTCATTAGAAATGCCTGAATAAACACACGTCCCATTGATTTTGGCTGCGGTTAGCTTCACTTACATGTGCATGGGGGGAGTTTTTGTGTGAATGTGTACACCACAGGCGTTGTGTAGCATTTTAATCTGAGAGTGTGAAATTAAAGGATGAACTTTGGATTACCAGGAGAAACGGTGCTGGTTTGTCCTGAAGCTTTCTGTCTTTAATGAGATCTGGAGCTTATATGCACAGAGTGTTTGGAAATTCAGCCGCCTCAGGTGACTCGCTCTAAATAACAGAGATTGAAAACTTCACAAATGTACTGCATCTTTCATTCTGTTCTGTGATGGTAATAATAATATTAATGATGATGATGATGATTTTCCAGGGTATTTAGACCTTTTGTATTTTTAAAATGCCGATACTGCCAAAGTTCTTGTGAAATTAAACAAATTATTTAATAAAAAAAAATGTTGCATAAAAAGATTTTGAAAAAGAAAACATCTGAAAAGAACTGAAATAAAATGTACAAATTAATTAGTTGACATGTGGAAGAAACATACAACCGAATACATTCTGTGAGTCACATGAAAATCACATGAATATACATGCACTGTTAGCCCGGATTTAATATCCAATTAAAAAAATGAATTACAAATATACTTAAATTATTTAAGTTTGATTGCATTACTATTAAATACAAGTAGATTACACAATTTTGTAGAGATATGAATGTGTGAAAAACTTTAAGTTATATCAACTAAAAATAATGAAGTCAGTGAGGTAGGCCGCCATTTTGTCGTAGTAGATTACAATCGCGTGCGGCAAACGCAAGGTTTTATTAAGTTTTTCTCATAACGTGTAAGGACTGTAAATTGTTGTATTACCACCTGCCCATCGACTTACGTCGCGTTTTCACTGGCACAAGCAGTTTAACCGAATCTGGTAAGTGTATTTAAGTTACATTTTACTTCAGAATGGTTTTGTCTTGTACAAGGTAGCCCCACACACAATATACGAAAGAATTTATATCTTGGCCACGAATCAAGAATTAGTTACCACAAAAAAAAAAAAAGGTGGAAATGAAAGGATCAGGTGAAAAATGTGTGAATAACACCACGTCATGTGTCTAAAACCCATGTGAGACATTCATGTGACTTTTCTGTATTTTTCCTTTATGTGTGTGTGTGTGATACCATACAGTGTTGAGGAGATCCGTGGCTCCTTGCTGTTAGCTCTTTATTCTCTCTTGAAGGAAATCATGCTAACATTAATGAACTAAAATGTACTGCTATAAACATCCAACATTTGATCTAGATTATTACGGCGCAGCAGGAAACAGCATGAACAGCGTGATCGTACAGATGCAGTGTCTGGAGCACACAGTGTTTATTCGTGTAAATCAGGCTGAATAATGAGCACCGTATGAAGAATAGCACTAATGGTTCCTCTTAGCGTGGATAACTGTGCATCCTGACATCATTAGTACATCAACATGTAGCAAGTAGAGTTCACTGTCTAATGAGTGCATTACATGAACATTTTATGATGGTGCCCTATCATGAATCCACACTGGACACAATTCAGCTGCATTTAATGCACATGAGAGGCAGGGGATAAAGGAAAATCTCTGACATCTGGAGATTCCAAGCTAGTGGTTTTTCCAGATGTCTTGATTCATGATTCAAATGCTTTTATATGTGGTTCTTACTGGCGATTCATTTACTTTCACATGTGATTCTTTTAGATGATTCATTTACTTTCACGTGTGATTCTTCCAGAGGATTCATTTACTTTCGTGTGATTTTCTAGTTGATTCATTTACTTTTCATGTGATTCTTCCAGTGGATTCCTTTACTTTCACATGTGATTCTTCCAGTGGATTCATTTACTTTCACATGTGATTTTCTAGTTGATACATTTATTTTCACATGTGATTCTTCCAGTGGATTCATCTACTTTCACATGTGATTCTTCCAGTGGATTCATTTACTTTCACATGTGATTCTTCCAGTGGATTAATTTACTTTCACATGTGATTTTCTAGTTGATACATTTATTTTCACATGTGATTCTTCCAGTGGATTCATCTACTTTCACATGTGATTCTTCCAGTGGATTCATTTACTTTCACATGTGATTCTTCCAGTTGATTCATTTACTTTCACATGTGATTCTTCCAGTGGATTCATTTACTTTCACATGTGATTCTTCCAGTGGATTCATTTACTTTCACATGTGATTTTCTAGTTGATACATTTATTTTCACATGTGATTCTTCCAGTGGATTCATCTACTTTCACATGTGATTCTTCCAGTGGATTCATTTACTTTCACATGTGATTCTTCCAGACAATTCATTTACTTTCACATTTAATGCTTCCTAATGACTCATTTACTTCCAGATGATTCCTTTACTTTGCTCAGAAAACAACGGTGGCACCTGCGTTACATGATTCTAGAATATCTAGGCATTATTCAAAGCGCATTGTTAGAGCTAATATGCTTTCAGAGAGTAAATCATTCAATCAAGCAATTACTATAAGCATACAAAGAATTCAAAGCATGAGTGATGAATATATAATGTAGGATGTGCAATTCAAATTATCGGGGAAAAGCCACAACCCACTAATTCTGGCATAGCAAATTATTGAAAGCATATGAATAAAGCTTTATGACACAAAGCAACTCTAAGAGTTTTTATAATTTGTAAATAGAAACCGAAAGGGTTTATTTTTCCTACAGTAAATGAGAGGGTAATGTGTTGGTGACAAAATCCGGTGTACGCTGCTCATACATTCCCTGAAGCAAATTCTGCCATTTACCTTCCTTATGTAACAATTCTGCGTGAAGGAGCGATTCCGTGCACCACAGAGACTGACTGCTGAGATCATTAATGCACATTTGCCCCTAGCTGTAATGCTGAAATAGCTCTGAAGTGTGTGTGTAACCTTCAGCTCTCACTCTGGCCTCGCTCGAAATGCGCTCGTGGAACAACAAACTGTCAGCTGGAAAGTTCATCCTCGATATGGATGTTCTCCTCAGTGTCATTCTCAAATGGGATCAGTGCTCTCTCACTCTCTCTCTCTCTCACTCTCTCTCTCTCTCTCTCTAAGGACTAACCTGCTTCCTACGTTTTTTATACGTCCCTCCAGGAAACAAACCAATATAAGATATTTCCTATTCTGAGACCAGACTTGCTTTAAGTGGCTGAAGGTCAGGAACCTGCTAGAAAAGCAAGCTTAAGTGGGTGTAAACACTCTAGGTCTTCGAGGATCATGGAACACTTTATTGAATATGAACCTGAATTCTGCGTTGTGATTGGTCGGGAGGTGTTTCATTTTTTTCGAAAACAGCAGCTCTGACATTAAAGCTGATGCAAATCACAGGTTTCTTTTCAGGCGCTCGTTTTAACCCTACCAATAAGTGTCACTTACTCATACTTGTAACGTAAGTAGAACTTTTCTTCAGTTTTCTCCTACTACCTTTAGTTTAGGATAGAAAAAAAGATAACTCTTTCTTTTAATCTTGTTATATTCCACATCTCAAGAAATGTGAAACGAAATAGAAATCTGGTGAGTGGATGTAGCTAGTATCATAGTTAAAAAAAAAACAAAAAAACACACCCACAATCCAGACGTTCATAAGTTAATGTCATTATTAATAGCAGAATCTCAGGAATTTCTACAACAGATGCTCAAGATATTGTAAAACTTTCTGTAAGGAGAAGTTAAAAGAAGGAATCACCAGTGTCAGCGCTAATGCTGACCATTTTCTAGTTTGTTAATTTCTTTATTTTTGCCAAATAAGAATGACAAATGAAAAGATGGCAAAGGACTGACTATTTAAACCCGCTATAATGCAACTAGAAATGGATATAATAAAACGTACTGTGAAGTAGAAAGTTTCTAAGAAATTATGGGATGTAAGGGTAACTGCTTGGTTACGCAACACAATTATGCCAGCGTTATGATGTTTACAACACATGTATCAAAACAAATCTAATCTCTGAGATATTCTTACTGTGTGTTTTTAGACCATAAATAACACGTGTGAGCTCAAACATACAACCAAGCTATCCACTAACCCTCACACCTACTTAACTGCCAGAGCAGGAAACATCATTACACGTTTATCGGCTAGTGCGTAATTATCTGCTAATCTGTTAATCAGTTTGATATAATTATAAAGCTGCGCTCAGGAAAATTGCCGTGAAATGCAGTGAATTGAACAAAATCGTACTCAGCCAGTGTGAAACCTTCTGACCTGAAGTCTGTAATGAAAGATTTTTTTAATCTCTTTTTGTATTCCATTAATAATTGTTTAGGACTCATCAGCTCTTACATTATGTACGGAATGAAGCATGTGCTCATGACAAAAAGTCTCACAGACATCATCTCATAAAGTTTATCTCAAATCCAGATGCAAATCCAGTCCACATGTTCCAGTAGCAACATACCAGAAATTCAGGCAGTAATAAGCTCAGGCTAATAAGCGTATTAACTCTGTCCTGGATGGTGTCCACACTTAAAGACTTTAATTTAAAGCAATATTTGGAAACATTTAATCAGCTCTAAACCTAATCTAGTGCTCCCAATTCTTTTTCTTCTTCTTATTATTATTATTTATATTATTATTAATTATCTTTTTTTATTTTTATCTTTTTTATTTTCTCTTTTTTTGTAATTATTTTACTTGTGATTATTTTATTTTATATTTTATTATTATCATTAGTCGTACTGTAGTAGCAGTATTAGTTAAAACTTCAAGTATAACTTTGATTTTCATATAATTCTTTTTTGTCTTAGCAGTAAACCTATTATGTTTTCTAATATTTGTGTGAAAAAGTTAAGAGAGAAGCATCATGTTCTCCTTCAGCCGACAGTTAAAGCAGCTTTCCTTCCTCTCCAAAAGCCCTCAGTGATCCAGACTGCTGATTTCCCTCAGCTCCAGGCTCTGTTCATGTCTGGCATTTATCCTGGCACGGTGACACACACTCGTTGCCCAGATTCTGGACCTCTTACATGATTGATTCTTGTCCTCTGGCTCAAAGTGACGTCCAGCCTCCCTGAGCTGATCTGAGCTTTGGCGTGGACACGACTGAGATGTTCCAGCTCAACATCTCATTTCTAAAATCAGTTTCCTTCTACATGAGACCAGTTTGATGCTGGAGATAAAGAGTTTAATCTTCTAACCAGTCCAGTTGATTCTAAAATAGACAGTTACCAAGAACCAAGGATCTGAATCAAGATGTTGGTCTCCATAAAGGTATGTATGAACTTTCTAAGGGAATCCATCCTGGATAGGTCACCAGTCCATTTCACGTCATCATGCACTTTTTAAAATGATATATTGACAGAATATTCTAGAAAAACTGCTCCAGAAACTCCACCACCTTTCTGATAAAACTTCCTCACCAACATCCTCACCATCTCCTCCACAATAAAAAACTTTCACCCAAGAGAACATCCTTTTAGCTAAAAAAAAAAGCCTATAAAGATCTCCAACCCAAGTTCTTCCAACATTTACAGTCCCACAACCACACCTCATGCCATTCTAATGGAAGGCATTGTCTGTAATCCCAAAACTCTCTGTGGAAGAACACTCCTCTTGATCAGTGACCCACAAGATCCCAACCCTGGATTGTTTGAGGGACATTTTAGTGGCTCTGCTTTCAAAATCAAATGATTCCAAAGTATTTTATAGCTTTGTTTCCAGCTTTTATATCACACACAGTACCCAGTTTTGACAAGTGTCCAAATGTTGGTCATCTGTCAAAATATTAACATAATATCAACCTCAATTTCATTTTCCACACAGAGACAACCTGAGAGGTAGTTATCCTAAATTAAATATGTATGAGATGGTAGCTATTCATGGCTGAGACAGGTGATGAATCTCCAATATTCTCCAAAACAAAGCAACGCTAATACTAATGTGAAGGAAAAACACTTACTACTCAAACTGTCTAACAAGAACACTGGTTACCAATGGTACAGAAAACACATTCATGTGGAGCTACACCATAATAGCATACAGATAAACTCTGGAACTGGAAGATCCCACTTCCTGTTGATTGGTTTAAATATGGTTCTAGTTTCCTTATTTGCTAAAAATATTTTAATAATATTTTAATCTCTCTCTCTCTCTCTCTCTCTCTCTCTCTCTTTCTCTCCCTTCAACAATTTGTTTTTAATCAAGCAACAAGAAAGCTTGCAGGTTAACAAGACAGGAAGGTATGACCATATATGGAAAGTAAGATTAAGGCAGCTATAACTCTATAAGAAAATGCTAGTTCGTTAGTTTTCTTCCATCTAGCACATGGCTACCACTTCCTTTCCTTGTTAAAGCTCTCAATTCTTTTTGTCCTTCCATATTTAAAGACAAGCAACAGATAGAAGAACAGAAGCTGTTCCCATATATGGACAGCACATCTATTACCATATAGCACCAGGAAGTTATGACCATATAAGGACATATGCAGGGTGTAATGCAATAAATCTATGATGAATATGACAAACTGTTCATCAAATACAAGACACAAAATTGATTAGAAAAAACAAGATGTGTGTGCAAACAGGTTTTGAATTACAATTGAGTAACACTGCAAAGGAAAACACACAGCGTACAAAAATCTGTTCGATCTAAAACAAATAAGCAGCTGAATGCTATGCAAATAATGATGAATAGTGCTGAATTCCTAATGAACTTTTGTATTAAGATGAAAATTGGAAATGGATTTTACAATTGGATTTATTTGGTCTTTTCTCAAACTAATGCCAAAAACAAATCAGCTTGATTCATCACCCTACATCAAAAAATCAGGATAAATTAAAGTCATTTAGACAGAAAAACACACCAGGGGTTCATGGAAAAGCGTAGCTAAGCCGAACGAATCCATAATTCATATTTAGTCAGATTATTACCTAATTATTCTGTGCATATCGAGCTTGTTAAAAAATCCTGCTAAACCTTAGCCCGTTCTCTCTCACATAAAAAAAAGAATGGATTTCAATCTTATTGCGTTAGAGATGAAAATACAACTCTAGTTATTAAACTGATTTAAATGCTCCATTCTGGATTCTGATTGGTCAGAAGGTGTATCTTAACGTATTCATTCTAGTACATTCTAGGTGCTATAGTAACAGCTTATTTTGAGTAAGATGTGTAATGGAGGTTCCATGAAACAAAACAACAAAAAAAAGAAAAAAAAAAAGAAAAATAATGCACTTGTGATGAAGTATATTCTGAAGTCAACCACACACACACACACACACACACACACACACGCTCACACACACAATGGCAGTGCGATACAGTGTGATTGTGAGTCATCCTAATCAAAGCTCTAGTCACTTCTTTCAAAATCCTGATCAGTTTTATAGCTACAGATCTCAGAGTTCTTCCTCCTGCACCAAATACTATTTTCCCTGCTATTGATTTTCACACCAGATTAACGGACCCGTGTGAGTCGCCGCACACAAACAATTTCATCCCCCTGAGAGATGACGGGACGAGATGGAGATCGCAGAACGGGAAATAATAAAATGATGGAATCGCCTAGAAAGTGACAGTGAAATCGTTCAATTGGATTGTTTCGCAAAATGAAATGGAGAATCGAAACGTGGAACATGAAGTGAACAGCATGTAGAGAGAGGAAATGGAAATATGACCGAAATGAGGGAAAAGGACAGCTACTGTTTAAAATCTACAGATAAATAAATATATTAACTTTTTATTTAATTAATTTCAAATAAAAAAAAAATGCAGTTTAAAGAAACAAACAAGCAAACAATAGATCAAACTATTGCAAAATGTTACCCTAATAACAAATGGGTTCAACAGAAGTTAAAAGCCATCGCAAATAAATAAATAAATAAATAAATAAATAAATAAATAAATAAATAAAATGGCAGCATAACTTACAACACAATAAAACTGCTATAAAAAATGGACCACTAAGCCATGGAGTCACTAATTACTCAAGTGACAAAAAAGGATGCAAGTAAATAAGTGTCATAAAACTTACAGACAACATAAACAAACAAATCGATAAAAATGACCACATAATTTAAACTTCAATAAAACTAAGCAGCTTGCTGTTAAACACACACACACACACACAGCACTAAGTTATGAACTAACATTTGAGGGGGGATAAAAGAAGTATATAAAATAAATAAATAAATAAATAAATAAATAAATAAACCACAATACAACTAAGCAGCTTGCTGTTAAACACAGAGACACACAGACACACAGACACACACACACACACACACACACACACACACACACTACTAACTAATTAATTGACATCGGGGGTGGGGGGGTGGGTAGAAGAAGATAAAAAAAAGTATGTGAAAACTGATTAACTGATAGATAAAAAGTAAATAACTGAATACATACTTTGCTTTGAATAATTTTTTGAGATTGTATTAAAATGATATAAAGAAATTGAGAACAAACTGACATAAAATTACCACAGAACCAAAGTCCAGTGTTAATAAAATAACTAGGAACAGGAAATAGAACTGAAAGAAAAATGAAAACAGATCCATTACTCTGAACATTAACAATATTAACACTACTGTACAAATGCCAGTAAAAATAAGCAGGAATGTTGCCACTGTGTGATACAATAAAAAGTAGGACACTGTTTTGTGTCTGTGACTCGACCCTTTCCCTTGAGTACAGATGGCCTTTTCCATTTTTCTTATACACTTTCCAGCCCCAGACGAAATCTCAGAGTACACTCCAACCTCTGTGCCACTTTCACACACTGCCTTTGTGTGTCCCTGTCTGCTGGGTCGGGAATTTTCGGGAACATTGATAGCATTTCATGGACATTGCAGGGATCACATTGTTCTCTGTCCTGCTACAAGTCTAACATTGTTCC